>NC_134406.1:246004972-246292472 GCF_038048845.1 Mixophyes fleayi
CAGCGCCTTACATAGTACAAACAGTAGACCATACAGGGTGAAACATTACAGAACAATAAACACAAAGTACCAATGCTTCAGAAACTCCGGGCAGACAAATGGAGTAAAGGCGGAGCAGAAGAGTAGGTATGGAGACAGGAGGGGAGAGGGGCCCTGCTCATGCGAGCTTACATCCTAAGGGATGTAAGTAAATAATTAAATAATAAGTAAATAATCCTAGTAAATAAATAATAGTACCCCCTTTGATAGATGAGAGAACGTTCCTGAGTGACTGCCCATCTATTAAATTGTCAGGCACCTGGCCTTTAACACATTTAGTTACAGGTGCTCCTTGAGAGCAGTCTGGTTCACTTGCAAGATTATGTCGGCTCAAGAAAAAAAAGAAGATTGTAAATAAGTACTTGGATAGAACCCTGCACTAAGGAAATACTTGTGGGTACAAGTTAAATAATAAGAGTCAACATATTATTTTTGAAGACATCAAAGAGGGCACTATTATTTATTATGACAACAATGGGGGCACTAGTATTTATTATGACAATAATGGGTGCACTAGTATTTATTATGACAATAATGGGTGCACTAGTATTTATTATGACAACAATGAGGGCACTAGTATTTATTATGACAACAATGAGGGCACTAGTATTTATTATGACAACAATGAGGGCACTAGTATTTATTATGACAACAACGGGGCACAGTTGGCCAATTCCAGTTTATTACCCTGTACCCACCAGGAGGTGCCCAATGCTCATTAGCTCAGGTACCCGCCTAGAGAGCGGGGCTGATGCTACCTAGCAATGCCCAGCAAGGAAGGGGCAGGAAGGTTTTTTGTAACACTTTTGTTTTTTACACACTTTGATTGCCAAAATAGCTTTCCTAATCTTAGCAGTCAAAACCACCTTTATTTTTCTGGCATTTTTTCGTCAAGATCCTGGCTAAACCGCTGCTTCACATATCTCATGATTTGTATTTCACTAATGGCTAAAAAAATCGGAACAGAAATTTGTTATGTGACACTTTTGAAAATGGTGCTTTTCCAGCAGTTTGGCCTGTCGTACCTCTCGCACCTTGATACATTTCCACCAATAGACTGACTAGTTGGTGGATTTCTACTTCAACTTTATAATACCCAGACCTGTTATGCTGGGGCTTATCACTGTGCATATCCCGCAGGTGGTAAGGTAGAAAGCACTCCTCCAATCTCCAGATAATTGGGGAAAAGGCCCTTCACCATTGGATTCATACCTCATAGCAAAGTTATAAAGGGGCCACCATACCTCCAAATTATTAACTAATTCTGCTTTAAAAAAAAAAGCTCAGTACTGCAATGCAGTAATTTTATGCCTCATTATATGTGGAGGTGCTGGCCATATTATCCAATCAGATTCTAGCTATCAATTTCTAGAATGTATTAAATAAATGAAAGCTAGAATATGATTGGTTGCTATGGGCAAGCCCTCCTCTTATCCTATTTAGAAGGTTTAATAGAAGCATTGATAAATGTAAGCCTAGATGTCAGATGACCTAGCATATCACCATTTAAAGAACACACTAATTGTAAATCCCAGACCTTATGTATTATGTCCGTATTTCACACATACTCCCAGCTATTTTGCTATCACTTGATACTACTTTTGTATTAGATTGCAAGTATGCAAATGCTTCAATGACCTCATGCAGTACCTGGGTTATTTTGATGGGATGAGGACTTGTGGAGTTTTCCACTATAAGGATTGGCAAGGGAGCCTTCCAGAGATTTTCTGTTACTGTGATTGTCACCTTTGTATTATGAGTAAAGGCATTCACCGCTGAGTCTGATACCATTAAAAGAAGCTCATATTCATCATCTGCCTTTAAGTGTTGAGTTCCTGCAAACAAAGGGAACAGAAATAATAAGGAATTTGTTACATTACCTGACAAATCTTAATCATGGCATCAGTTATCATAATGACATATTTAAAATGCTTTAAGAAGTAACCACCAGGGCTGTCCACACCATGCCCATTTTTGGTGGTACTGGCAAACAGCGAGTGAACTGTCCAGTAAGTTAACATGAAAAGTTTGAGAATTAATTAATGGTCCTTTAATCTTGTTGCCATGGCTTGCATAATTTGGTTAGTGGCGCCTTTGTTGTTATTTATTCATGTGGTCGCTGTTAGTATAATCTAGACAATGGGCACCTATGCTGATATTTAATCACGTAGGCACTGATATAAACAGGTCAGTGGGCCATGGTATATCCTTGGCAACTCTGCTAGCCATGTATACGCGCTTGGTAAAGTGTGGGCAAGGCCAGTGGCGGAACTGCCACTGGTGCAGCAGGTGTGGTGCATCGGGGCCCATGGAGATAATGGGGCCCACTGCACGGGGGAACTAGCGAGCTGTGGGCCACGGTTCCTTCCTCCCTGCTTCCCTGCACTAGGGCCCACAGCTCACTAGTACCGCCTTGGGCAAGGGTTCAGCTATACTTTATTGATGTTGGAATTGCTATTATAATTTGAAGGGTGGGCATGACTGCTAGTATTTAATGATGTAGAACTGATGGTATAATTACACTGTTAATATTACTAGTATAATCTCATATCAGGGATACTGCTGAAAAGTCATATATGGTGGATATCACTGAAATAGTTTTTAAATGGTGGGCTCCTGGTATAATTATAAATAATTATGTAGTGGAGACACTATTAGTATTTGCAGGGGAACTGCTGGTATAATCAATTTGTTGGCACACTGCTGCCATAGTGAAAGAGTAGGACACTGCTGGTTTCATCACGTACCCTGGAAGGTGTGGGAAAGTCTACCTTTTTCCACTAGCGGTTCAATAGCGAGAGTAAAGATAAGAGGGGAAAGGAGCCTTAATCTGTCCAATAGAAAACCATTAATATCCTGACAGAGGGATAAGGGTAAGGTAGGTTTTAAAATTATGTCTTCAAAGCCAATGCATGTCTCACATAGTCCCAATTAGTCGGTCAAATTCGGTCTCAGCATCGAGAGAAAGCACCAACAACTCCCTCTGGCCTTTTGTTACCTGTTCAGTTATATTAATTACTCTTCTTTTGTTGTCTGACGCCTGGTGTTCCAACACAAGGCCAGCCTGGTCTGGGTATCTAAGTTTCGGAATAGTAGGATTAAGCCTACTTCCTACAAGTTTATCATAAATCTTCATATCGGTGTTAAGTAAGGACATCGGCCTATAATTCTGACAGTTTGTTGGATCTTTTCCCATCTTGGGTATGGTTACAATCTGTGACTCTAATATATCCTTCGGAAAAGTTTGTCACTGTGTACCAGCAATATATAACTATTCAAGAATGGGAATCAATTCTGTTTGGAACATGGTGTAAAAGTTGTTTAGTCCTCAGGACCAGGTGCCTCATATTTTGGGAGGTTTTTAATGACATTTTGGATTTCTAACTGTGAAAAAGGGATGTTAAGAGCTAGTCTAAAGTCTGAATCCAGCGTTGTCAGTTTTCAGTTATTCAGAAACTTACCTATATAATTAACTCCTGATTGTGGGGGTGTCTTTGCTATCTTTCAATTTTTATTCTGTTTTTGGCTCTTTGCAGCTGTCTTCAGCCTAGCCATGGAAGTTACTAAACAAATTGTCACTCACCGGACCGTGAGTGCCTCTTCCCGGACATTTAGGAACCGTGGCCGTCCTCCATCCTGAGGGTCTGCGCATGCGCAGCCCTTTCCCATACTTCAGTGTATGTCCCTTTAACTCAATTGGCAGATCAGGCAACACTCCCTATATTAAGCACCTGTGGTCAACACCACGTTGCCTGATCTTGGAGTCTCATTCCCCATGAGCCTCTGAAGGTGTTTCCTCGTGTATTCAGCGCTGCTGATTCCTGTGGTTTCCAAACCACTTCTACCTCTGTGGTTTCCTAACCACTTCTACTACTGTGGTTCCCATACCACTTCTACCATCAACTGTATCATCGTGACTGTGAGCTGATTCCTATCCGCTGCCTCCGTGCACTACAGTCTCCCATACCACTTCTACCTTCAACTGTATCATCGTGACTGTGAGCTGATTCCTATCCGCTGCCTCCGTGCACTACAGTCTCCCATACCACTTCTACCATCAACTGTATCATCGTGACTGTGAGCTGATTCCTATCCGCTGCCTCCGTGCACTACAGTCCCCTATACCACTCCAATGCTATTATATTCCATAGTGACTGTTTGCTGATTCCTATCCGCTGCCTCCGTGCACTACAGCCTTCTCTCCTTATTCACTCACCTGTTCATCATCAAGTCTGTGAGCTGATTCCTATCCGCTGCCTCCGTGCACTACAGCCTCCAGCTGGCAACTCGCCTGTGTTCGTCATCAAGTCTGTGAGCTGATTCCTATCCGCTGCCTCCGTGCACTACAGCCTCCAGCTGGCAACTCGCCTGTGTTCGTCATCGTGACTGTGAGCAGATTCCTAGCTGCTGCCTCCGTGCACTACAGCCTCCAGCTGGCAACTCGTCTGTGTTCATCATCGTGACTGTGAGCAGATTCCTATCCGCTGCCTCCGTGCACTACAGCCTCCAGCCGGCAACTCGCCTGAGTTCATCATCGCGACTGCTAACTGATTTCTACCCGCTGCTCCTGTGCACCTCAGCGTCATCTCATCTCTCCCGTGGGTTCGCAGAGTCCCGCTGCCGCTGCCAGTCCTATCGTCCATCTACTGCTGATCTGCTCTCCACGCCTTCCTGGTTCCCCTGGTCTACTTACCTGTGCGCTGCACCTACTAGACTCCTGCTTCTTACATCCAGGGACTTCTCATCCTGACGGCCTCCTGCCGCCTAGGTATCACTGCACTCCTGTCTGACTGCCTTCTGAACCACGGTATGCATACTTCTCATTGACTGTGCTGGTGTATTGCATATCTTGCTGGACTGTGTTGGTTCTCCTCTGGAGTCTGCAATCCGCTGGCTTTTGCCATTATTGACTGTGTTACCTTGTGCTGGACTACTTCAGAGACTTCCTACATTTGCAGACCTGTTCAGTCATTTATATATATTGTGCATATTACTGTGGATCGTGTTGAATGTGCCCGTGTACATCCTGTGTTGCAGTCTCTCCCCGTACACCTCCTCACATATATTTTCAGTAGTACAACTTGCTGAAGGCAGACCACTGATTCCTGTTCCAGTATCACCTGTTCCATTCCTCTCACATAGCAGTGGTACAACTTGCTACCGCAGACCACTGACTTCCCGGATACCTCCACTTGGATTCCATTCCTTCACTCAGACAGCGGTACCACTTGCTACTCGCAGACCGCTGACTCTCATCACCTCCTCGTTTCTGTTGGACATTCCTCCTCACTATAGCAGTGGTACAACTTGCTAACGCAGACCACTGACTACCTCCACTTGTCCTTGTCCATACAGTTCCTCGTGTATTATCACCTCCATATTACCAGTGCTGCTAGTCATAGACTTTCCTGAGCATCTCATCATCTACTATTGCCTGTTCCGTGATCACCCTGCTACCAGAGTACACTATTACCATCTACATTGCTCTGGTAAGCTTACCACCTGGTGATCCCTGGGTAAAGACTCCTAGTGCCCGTGACAGTAAGATCAGGCCATGACAGACCCAGATACGGAACCTACCGCCAACGAGATGCTGCAGCATCTGGTCAGCCGTGTGGAGCAACAGGATGCCCGCCAACAGCTGTTACTTCAGTGTTATCAGTCATTAACCTCCCAAGGAACATCTGGACAGACTGGGACAGCTACTCCTGAGGCTTCTGTGCTTTCCTCTGTTTCCCCAGTGCCATCCCAGGTGTCTACAGCTTCCACGCTTCACCTGCCTACTCCGTCAAAGTACGATGGAGACCCCAAAACTTGTAGGGGTTTCCTTAACCAATGTTCAGTCCATTTTGAGCTCCAACCTCAAAATTTTTCTACCCATCGTTCCAGAGTGGCCTATCTTATCTCTTTGTTTTCAGGACAAGCCCTGGCTTGGGCCTCCCCTCTGTGGGAGAGAAATGACCCTATATTGCAAGATAGTGCCAAATTCATTTCTACATTTCGAAGTGTGTTCGATGAACCAGGTCGTGTGACCTCCGCTGCTTCCAGCATCCTCCGCCTACGACAAGGATCTCATACAGTAGGCCAGTACGTCATTCAATTTAGGATCTTAGCCTCTGAACTTCAGTGGAACACTGAAGCCCTAGTTGCCGCCTTCTGGCAGGGGCTCTCTGACAAAATTAAAGATGCACTGACTACTCAAGAGCTTCCTTCATCACTTGAAGATTTGATCTCTCTATGCCATCGTGTTGATATGAGATTTCGTGAAAGAGAGGCTGAGAAAACAACTTCTGCTAAAGCACCTCTTCGTTCTAACCCTCAATTTCGTCCAGTTTCACCCTCTGTGATTCCCATGGAAATAGGACGTTCCAAATTATCTTCCGAGGAGAGAAAACGAAGAGTAAAGAATAGACTTTGTATCTATTGTGCTGATTCCACTCATATTCTCAGCTCCTGCCCTAAGAGATCGGGAAATGCCAGGCCCTAACTAGTTCTGGAGAGGTGAAGTTAGGGTCCCTGGAGTCCTCTCCATCTTCCTTGAAATCTAAAGTCTGCGCTTTTGATGTTACAATTTCCTCTGCTACCAAAACCTTTGAGTCACAGGCATTAATTGATTCCGGAGCAGCAGAAAATTTTATTTCCAAATCATTAGTAAATCAATGGTCTCTACCAGTGATTGCCTTAAAAACACCCATTACTGTGACGGCTATAGATGGCTCACGTCTCATCAACGGTCTCATCACTCAGAGTACGTCTCCAGTGACACTTCAGATTGGTGCTCTGCATCATGAAGTAATATCGTTTTTAATCCTTCCTGTTACGACAAGTCCGATTGTCTTAGGCCTTCCATGGCTTCAGTGTCACTCTCCCCAGATTGACTGGCGCACCCCTCAAGTCACGTCTTGGGGGTCTGAATGTCACCATCGTTGCCTTTCCCAAGTCATTCCTCTCAAAGTACAGCAATCTTCCATCTCATCTACCTCACCGGGTCTCCCTCCTCAATATGCTTCATTTACCGATGTGTTTGATAAAGCTCAGTCTGAACGTCTTCCTCCACATCGTTCTTGGGATTGTCCGATCGACCTTCTACCTGGCAAGACTCCCCCCAGGGGCCGGGTCTATCCACTCTCGTTACCTGAGACTCAAGCTACATCTGAGTATATACAGGAGAACCTCCAGCGTGGGTTTATTCGACCTTCCACCTCTCCCGCTGGAGCTGGGTTCTTCTTCGTCAAGAAAAAGGATGGATCATTACGCCCTTGTATAGATTTTCGTGGACTCAACGCCATTACGATCAAGAATCGGTACCCCATTCCGCTGATCGCTGAGCTATTCGATCGCATCAAGGGAGCCCGTATTTTCACTAAGTTGGATCTTCGTGGTGCCTACAATTTAATCAGAATCCGTTCCGGTGACGAATGGAAGACAGCGTTTAACACCAGAGACGGGCATTACGAATATCTGGTAATGCCTTTCGGGCTGTGTAATGCCCCCGCTGTTTTTCAAGGCTTCATTAATGAGATCTTTCGGGACTTATTATATGTATGTGTCGTCGTCTACCTGGACGACATATTGATCTTTTCCCAGGACCTGCCTTCTCACCACCAACATGTGGCAGAAGTCCTCTCCAGGCTACGAAAAAATTCATTGTTCTGTAAATTAGAAAAATGTTCATTCGAATTACCCCAGATTCCATTCTTGGGGTATATAGTTTCCGGAGTTGGCCTGAAGATGGATCCAGACAAGGTGAATGCTGTACTACATTGGCCCCAGCCAACTACTCTTCGTGCTATTCAGCGTTTTTTAGGTTTTGCCAATTACTATAGACGCTTCATTCAAGACTTTTCTTCCATTGCATCTCCTATTGTGGCCCTGACTCGAAAAGGGGCTAATCCTAAGCAATGGTCGCCTGAGGCTTCTCAAGCCTTTCAAATACTCAAAGAGTCCTTCTCTTCGGCTCCAATCCTTCGACAGCCTGATGTGACACTCCCCTTCTTTCTAGAAGTAGATGCCTCTAATGTGGGCTTGGGAGCTATTCTCTCCCAACGCTCGGAACAGCAAAAATTCCATCCTTGTGCCTTCTATTCTCGGGGTCTTCTGCCCGCAGAGAAGAATTATACTATCGGGGACAAGGAGTTACTAGCTATCAAAGCTGCATTAGAGGAGTGGAGATACCTATTGGAAGGAGCTCGCCATCCAGTGACGATCTTCACGGATCATAAGAACTTGTCATACCTCCAGTCTGCCCAATGCTTGAACCCTCGCCAAGCAAGATGGTCTCTTTTCTTTTCCCGTTTCGAATCAATAATAACCTTCAAACCAGCTGCCAAGAACAAAAAAGCTGACGCTTTATCTAGAGCTTTTGTGACGTCCTCTGATGTAGAAGAGGTTTCCAACCATACCATCTTAGATCCCAAATGTATCTCACTGGCTGCTTCATCTACCAAAACGTTACCATTTGGGAGGACTCTCGTGCCTCCTACTCTAAGGAGGAAAATTCTTTCGTGGTTCCATGCCTCTCGTTTTTCTGGACACGCCGGTGAACACAAGACCTTTGAGATGCTCTCTCGAAGTTACTGGTGGTCTTCAATGAGGAGAGACGTCAAAGAGTTCATTGCCTCCTGTGAATTATGTTCCCAATTCAAATCTTCCCGCAGAACTCCAGCAGGGTTGCTGCGACCACTACCCATTCCGTCCAAACCATGGACCCATATTAGTATGGATTTCGTTACTGACTTACCACCTAGTAAGAATCATAACACTATTTGGGTGGTGGTGGACAGATTTTCGAAGATGGCTCATTTCGTCCCTCTGTCTGGTTTGCCTTCCTCGTCTATCCTGGCTGAACATTTCATTAAAGAGATCTTCCGCATCCATGGATGTCCGTCTGAGATTGTGTCAGATAGAGGAGTACAATTCGTTTCCAGATTCTGGCGAGCCCTTTGTAAAACCTTGGGCATACGATTAGCACTCTCATCTTCTTACCATCCGCAATCTAACGGACAGACTGAGCGTGTCAATCAAGATCTTGAGACTTTTATAAGGATGTTCTCTTCAGCCAATCAAGACAACTGGGTAGAGTTGCTTCCTTGGGCCGAATTCGCCCATAACAACATGTACCATGAGTCATCATCCAAAACTCCATTTTTTGTGGTCTACGGTCACCATCCGTCTTTTCCGGAATTTCCTGCCCTCCCGCCCACCCAAGTTCCAGCGGTGGAGACGGCCTGTCAGACCTTTAAAAATATCTGGTCTCAGGTCAAAACCTGTTTGAAGAAAACATCTATCAAATATAAATCTTTCGCAGATAAGAAGAGGCGGGCTATTCCACCACTAAAAATTGGAGATCGTGTCTGGTTATCTACTAAAAACATTCGTTTGAAGGTCCCATCTATGAAATTCGCCCCTCGTTTTATTGGTCCATATAGGATCATTCAAGTAATCAATCCAGTATGTGTGAAACTTCTTCTTCCTAAGAATCTTCGGATTTCTAATGCCTTCCACGTGTCCTTACTCAAGCCTCTTATTATCAACCGTTTTTCAAAACCTCCCTCAGCTCCGCAGCCAGTTCAAGTTCATCAGGAGGAGGATTTCGAAATTACTGAGGTACTAGACGCAAAAATTTCGCGAGGAGTACTCCGTTTCCTCGTTCATTGGAAGGGCTTTGGTCCTGAGGAGCGCTCTTGGATCAAAGCTGAAGATCTTAATGCTCCTGCCCTTTTGAAGAAGTTTTATTCCAAAAATCCGGACAAGCCCGGTTCCAGGCGTTCTGTGCCCACCTTTAAAAGGGGGGGTACTGTCACTCACCGGACCGTGAGTGCCTCTTCCCGGACATTTAGGAACCGTGGCCGTCCTCCATCCTGAGGGTCTGCGCATGCGCAGCCCTTTCCCATACTTCAGTGTATGTCCCTTTAACTCAATTGGCAGATCAGGCAACACTCCCTATATTAAGCACCTGTGGTCAACACCACGTTGCCTGATCTTGGAGTCTCATTCCCCATGAGCCTCTGAAGGTGTTTCCTCGTGTATTCAGCGCTGCTGATTCCTGTGGTTTCCAAACCACTTCTACCTCTGTGGTTTCCTAACCACTTCTACTACTGTGGTTCCCATACCACTTCTACCATCAACTGTATCATCGTGACTGTGAGCTGATTCCTATCCGCTGCCTCCGTGCACTACAGTCTCCCATACCACTTCTACCTTCAACTGTATCATCGTGACTGTGAGCTGATTCCTATCCGCTGCCTCCGTGCACTACAGTCTCCCATACCACTTCTACCATCAACTGTATCATCGTGACTGTGAGCTGATTCCTATCCGCTGCCTCCGTGCACTACAGTCCCCTATACCACTCCAATGCTATTATATTCCATAGTGACTGTTTGCTGATTCCTATCCGCTGCCTCCGTGCACTACAGCCTTCTCTCCTTATTCACTCACCTGTTCATCATCAAGTCTGTGAGCTGATTCCTATCCGCTGCCTCCGTGCACTACAGCCTCCAGCTGGCAACTCGCCTGTGTTCGTCATCAAGTCTGTGAGCTGATTCCTATCCGCTGCCTCCGTGCACTACAGCCTCCAGCTGGCAACTCGCCTGTGTTCGTCATCGTGACTGTGAGCAGATTCCTAGCTGCTGCCTCCGTGCACTACAGCCTCCAGCTGGCAACTCGTCTGTGTTCATCATCGTGACTGTGAGCAGATTCCTATCCGCTGCCTCCGTGCACTACAGCCTCCAGCCGGCAACTCGCCTGAGTTCATCATCGCGACTGCTAACTGATTTCTACCCGCTGCTCCTGTGCACCTCAGCGTCATCTCATCTCTCCCGTGGGTTCGCAGAGTCCCGCTGCCGCTGCCAGTCCTATCGTCCATCTACTGCTGATCTGCTCTCCACGCCTTCCTGGTTCCCCTGGTCTACTTACCTGTGCGCTGCACCTACTAGACTCCTGCTTCTTACATCCAGGGACTTCTCATCCTGACGGCCTCCTGCCGCCTAGGTATCACTGCACTCCTGTCTGACTGCCTTCTGAACCACGGTATGCATACTTCTCATTGACTGTGCTGGTGTATTGCATATCTTGCTGGACTGTGTTGGTTCTCCTCTGGAGTCTGCAATCCGCTGGCTTTTGCCATTATTGACTGTGTTACCTTGTGCTGGACTACTTCAGAGACTTCCTACATTTGCAGACCTGTTCAGTCATTTATATATATTGTGCATATTACTGTGGATCGTGTTGAATGTGCCCGTGTACATCCTGTGTTGCAGTCTCTCCCCGTACACCTCCTCACATATATTTTCAGTAGTACAACTTGCTGAAGGCAGACCACTGATTCCTGTTCCAGTATCACCTGTTCCATTCCTCTCACATAGCAGTGGTACAACTTGCTACCGCAGACCACTGACTTCCCGGATACCTCCACTTGGATTCCATTCCTTCACTCAGACAGCGGTACCACTTGCTACTCACAGACCGCTGACTCTCATCACCTCCTCATTTCTGTTGGACATTCCTCCTCACTATAGCAGTGGTACAACTTGCTAACGCAGACCACTGACTACCTCCACTTGTCCTTGTCCATACAGTTCCTCGTGTATTATCACCTCCATATTACCAGTGCTGCTAGTCATAGACTTTCCTGAGCATCTCATCATCTACTATTGCCTGTTCCGTGATCACCCTGCTACCAGAGTACACTATTACCATCTACATTGCTCTGGTAAGCTTACCACCTGGTGATCCCTGGGTAAAGACTCCTAGTGCCCGTGACACAAATGTTGTTTTCTAGCCAGTACTCTGCCTGCTTTATTGCCCACCACATAGAATTTTCACTTCAGATTACTTACAGCGTGTTGAGTACGCGTCATAGAGTTTTTGCAGTTGGGTTCTCACTTGACTTAACTCATTCTTGAGTTCCTTAGAAGGGCAATATTTATTTTGTGATGTAGGATTGTTATTTTGATCCTAGAACCCATCTGGATGGCTAGACCCCAACTACAGCCTTCAAAGAACACCAATAGTTGAAAATGGAAGTTACTTCTGGGCGGTTAGTATGAGTGTACAATTCTAAGGCTTCTTTGGGAGCGGTTTTAGCTTCTAAAAGTGCTAGCAAGTAGAGTGGCAAGCTCCATGGACTAGGGGGTATGTTAGCTTCCAGATCCATAACAATGGGGCATGGTCTGACAATCTTATCGGGAGAATCTGGATCTTAGTAGTATTTTGTGGAGTCAATTTGTCTGAAAGGATGAGATCAATAGGTGAGTAAGAATTAAGAACTGAGGAATAATATATATAGTCTCTATACTCTTTTGCATTGACTGTCCAGGTGTCATACAGATCATACTCCGCAAGGACTTTTGCGAATGCTGTTGAGGGACCTATAAGACCTGGATTTAGGAGAGAATATGGAATTGTGGATCTGTCTAGTCTGCTACAATATTAAAGTGTCTCAGAATTATTAAGATTCCCTTTTTGTGTTTATTAATTTTGTAAAACATGTCCCTCAAGAACGGTATCTGTCTAGAATTTGGGGCATATATAGAGACAATAGTTACTAATTTATCTTCTAGGGATCTTATGAGCATCAGAAATCTGCAATTTCTGTCTTCAATTTTAGATTTAAGTGTAAAAGAAACTTTTGAACTGACTAAAATGGCAAACCCATTACATTGAAGGGACCATTGGCTATTGAACAGGTTGGAAAGTGGCTATTTCTAGAGAGAGGGGGATCTCTAGCTGAGAAACGGGTCCTTTGTATTAAGACTATGTCAGCCTTATGTTTATAGAAGGATGCTAGAGTCAGACCTCGTAAATTTAAGTAGAGGCATTTAACCATTAATGCTGTTAACAGTGGGTGAGGTGATAGCAGATGAGCTGTGCATAGTGGCGCCGAGGAACATTTGTAGAAATTGTTCGCCTGACAATTGACATTTGATAAAGTACTGGGTTCAAATGCAGGAAAAGGCCAAGCAGTGAATAGAAGAGAGGGGTCAACCAGGGATAGAAAAAAATGAAATAACCCAAAACCTAAATAGACATGCATGTTGATCACCTTCAAAAAGTAGTTTGAAGTATTTTTATGACCAGATCCTGATGAAGTCTGCAAACAATCAATCCTGAACTAAGTAAGGAAAAACTGATTGTAAACTGTCTATCTTCTAAGCTACATGAGGCCAAAGTTACAATTGGCATCTGGTACTCAGAAAGTAGGTACCGCCATGTGTTGGACATCACACTCGAGAAAAATTCACAACTAGAAGATATCTCAGAACCATCTGGACAGCAAGAAGAATTATTTGAACGGAACTGTATCACAGAGTCAGCCTTTGTCCGCTGTCACCCCTTCCCTCCAGATATGCGCCCTTGGATTTGGAGCCAACACTGAGAGGTAACATAGCCAGCAGAGACTAGAGGATGTATTCAGGAGTGTGAGGAAGGGGTATATTTATCAAGCTGCGAGTTGCCGGCGGGTTCGAAAAGTGGAGCTGTTGCCTATAGCAACCAATTGGATTCTAGCTATCATTTTGTAGAATGTACTAAATAAATGACAGCTAGAATCTGATTGGTTGCTATAGGCAATATCTCCACTTTTCAAATTCGCAGCTTGATAAATTTTCTCTGAAATGGTTGTTTGGATAAGAGCAGGTCAGACTGACAGACACCATTTCTGAGAGGAGCTGTGCTGAAAGCAACAGTTGGAGAACTGTGAGGTTATTTATTGACCTATCTATGTGTTGGACTAAGATTTATGCCTACAGTTTAGTTAGACAGGAAAATGGTGGGGAGTGTGGATGCGAAAGTGTTTGGAATAAGAGACCGATTGGATACATTGATCTGTCAACAGGATTTTTACTTTTGACTTTATCTATTAGCACCTCACACTTGTTTTATTTTCTTTTATCGGAATTTTATTGTATTGATTGGTTTTAAGAATATGCATTAAAAGACGTTTTATATGAAGGTGACTACATATTATTTATGTTAGAGTTTATGCATTCTTTTATCTAAGAAATCATGTTTGTGTTTTTTTCTGTGGTTATAGCTGCAACAGAAACAAGTCATTTAGAATGGGCAGGATTGAAATAATATCACATCCTGCTGACACACATAAACACTAATATAATAGGACTGAGACACAAAATACAGTCATTATCCCTTGCTGACCTTAATCTGATTTTTTTGTAAACATTCAATTTATTAAATGGACCCCAGAAAAGAATGAAGGCCTATGAACAGCTCGGAAACGGAAATAAATGTAACTGCAAATATATTGAGCATTCTATCTGAAATTTCATTGTAAATTTGCCTGTCACTGCCATATACATAGTGAGCATTACAGGGTGATTAATCACTTTGCACCATTAAGTCTAGTAGGCCAGTTGTCTTGATTGTGTCTATATGTTTGCATAGTTTCCTAGCTACAAAATTTAATGTAGAGCAAAATTACAGTAATATCTAATCGTTAGGGTGTGTTAACCATGTGATGTTAAACTCATCAATACACAAATAAATACATTTTAAAAAATAGACCGCACCTCAGAACTATCAAACCTATCAAATCAAGGTTTAGTCAGGGGCGCATGCAGGGGGGGTTTCTGGTTCTCCAGAAACCCCTCCCCTCCGTGAAGAACGGGGGCTAAACAGTGCCCCTACATAGCGGCCGTGGCGCTTCTTTGACAGCGCCGCTGCTGCTGTACAATCCAGCGCCGCCGAAATGGAGCTGCGCGGCCGTATGCGCAGCAGCAGCTCTGTCTATATATTATTTTTTTCGGGGGGGGGGGAAACTCCCCCTTAAAAATCCTGTGTACGCCCCTGTTTAGGGTACTTAAATCACAATGACTCACATAATGTTATTTATTCAGTGTTTATATTTTCCACACAGAATATGTACTGTTTCATTTGTCTCTTATATTTAAATGTATTAGCATACATACTTATAGTACTGATATTATTCAGCAGTTAATTTTGCTATTATTCGATGATACTAATTCATTCTTTTTGAAGTTAATTTGCTTCAGACATTGACTACGACTCCAAGAAGATTATCTTTTATTTCCCGTTGAGATAAAATAAGAGGATAAGATGGATTAGGAGCCACAATCTACATGTTTTATCAATGAAATACCTCCTTTTGCAGCCTAAGCAATTGGTCCATCTGTTAGCTGGGTGTATGTTAAGCTACGAGAAGCGTATTAGTTGTAATTGTTCTGTACGTACCATTTATAGTGGTGGAGATTTGACCAGTAATGTTGTTAATCTTGAAAAGCATAACCTTGAATGGGTCTGGTATCTGCTTGACGATTTCGTAGACTAGTTGTGCATTGGGTGTCAATGGGTCATCTTTATCAGTGGCGTAAACGCTGACAAATGGTATTCCTGTATGGAAAAAAGGATTGTGTGTTACATGTCTAGACAATCATACGAAAGTAAGGAAGATGAAATTTACATTCGATAACACAATACCATGTTAATGCTACAACATTCAATACTTCCAGACTGTGCTATAACAACCATCGCAAGGACCCCTTACACAATTAAAACTATTGTTAAAAAAAAGAAACAATCAGAACTATGCATTATGCTTGGTTGTAAGTTTAACTCAACTGTTATGTATTAAGTAAATAAGCAGCAATTGCACTTGTTCTGTCGCAGGAATGGTGCAGCTTGAAATCATAGACAAATGTTTTAAGTCCTTCAAGGCCAGAGGTGAGGTATACCATCCAGGCCAGACCCATTTTCATAGTTTTGCCAGAATTAACTTTTTCAGTTCTTATCCTACCCAAGCAAATTGTTTATTGGTTTTTCAAGACATAGTTTCTCTTGGCAACACATTGAAATAAATATATTTTTGATGCTTTTTTATGCTTTTCCATAGTTTTTTTTTATAGGGTTACATATCCAAATTCCATTTTACCAGATATGCATTTGTCTAATTCTCCTGATTATAAGGATACCAAATATGTGTACATTTAATAATGGTCTTAGGGAGTTATAGGGACCGAAATAGGGACATAATTTTTGCTTGTTGTTTTTTTTGTTTGTTTGTTTTACTTCAAAAAATTTTTCCTTTCTTCACTATGTTTTAACCAAAATTCTTTTATTTGAGACTCCAATTTGTCTCCCTTATTGTTAGAACTAATATATCCAATGCAATCTTGCTCTGATTCAGCTATCCATAGATCCCAGACCTGCCTAGAGGTAATCCCTTGTCATCCCACATGGTGGCGCTGTGCTATGCATTGTACAAACAGCTTTAGTGTTGAATGCTTCATTGTATATATTGGGGCCCAGTCGATAGCCAGGGTGGAGATAGGAGGTCCTTAGTGATCTGTATACAGCACTCTCTGCCTCAGTGATATCACTGCTTCCTAGAGAATTCATAGGTTGCATTGTCATGAATATTGTCTCAGATCACAAAATAGCTGTCTGCACTGGATGGAAACCACTGGCGAGAATTAAGGTGAGCCAGTTAAATATGTAGTGTCAGGTGATTGCCGAGGGGGCATATGAAATGGGGCGTGAGTACTTCATTTAACTTTGCTGACTTACCTGGCCTAGATTGTTCCCTGACTTCACCATAATAGTGGGTTTGGTTGAAAGCCGGAATATTGTTATTGATGTCATCTACTATAATAGTAATAGCAAATGGACCTTCAACAAGTGATCCTCCAGAATCAACAGTTTTCACCTACAAATAAAGAACATTCACTAATAAAACAAATATTCAGGTCACCAAATATGAAGCATACGAAGGGCTGTTGTGTCACCAGAATAATATTCATGGATTAATCGATTATTAGGATTGTCTCCCAGAATTGATCAACACAAGGAAAAGTTCTACAGAAAACTTAAGGTGGCCACACACAGGAGGTCCACCCTGACGCTCAGCTCGTGGGCCAGTCTGCACGGTCACCATGAATGTGGTCACTTTAATTCCTCCCAGGTGAGTCTGTCAATGTCTAAAGAGATGTTATAGCTCTTTTTCCTGGGCTGAGAATAATGAGCATGATATACTGTATATGTCTATGTCATACAGCAATGGATAGTCATGTTACAACACAAACTACATTTTGGCACACCCCACAATAAGCTTACTGAAAGTGTTGATCCACATTCATAAAAAACTATTGACACACAACACTCCAAATTATTCTGAAACCACCTAGGCATCAAATGAAGGCACACATTAAAAACTAATACTAAGACCCACAAAATGTGTAAACACCTAAATTAATTTATTTGCAAGTAAATATGAATTTACCCAGTTAGTAATATCTACCATAGGAAAATATTAAGCCCATTAAATGCATTTAAATAGCTCAAAATTAATCTAATAGCCTTCCAATGAAATTTATACTCAAATACATAACACATACAATACATATGTTCCAACATTAATCTAAATCCTTCCCAAGTGAAGTTAACCCCTCATCCCAAATTCATTAGCAGCATGCAGAATGGAGGGTGAGCATTGGACTGCTAAAGGGACCCTCTGTGACAGCCCAGTGGGACACGGGTGCCCTGAACCAATGAATGCTTTCCTTTTGTTATAAAACATGGTCAGTTAGTGTGATTTTGCAACTCTCTCTATAATATGTAGTGATGTGTGATAAGTGAAGAATATAGGCTTTCTATTCTAAAGATAATAGTGGGCAGCACGGTGGCTTAGTGGTTAGCACTTCTGTCTCACAGCACTGGGGTCATGAGTTCAATTCCCAACCATGGCCTTATCTGTTCTCACCGTGTTTGCCTGGGTTTGCTCCCACACTCCAAAAACATACTGGTTGGTTAATTGCCCGCTATCAAATTGACCTTAGTCTCTCTTTTTCTCTGTGTGTGTGTTAGAGAATTTAGACTGTAAGCCCCAATGGGGCAGGGACTGATGTGAGTGAGTTCTCTCTACAGCGATGTGGAATTAGTGGCGCTATATAAATAAATGGTGATGATTACGATGATGATGATAATTATTCACACAAATTAGAGATCTAACAAACAAGTGTTTCATTAACTTATTTTAAAGATTTCATGTTTTTTTTCACTAAACCTTAACTAATCTCTATAACCCAGCTACAATGATGGGCTTCCAACACTTTGCAGCAGCTTAAATGTTAGAATAAGAAAAACTGATCCAGAAATTATTACCTGTAATTTGTGCACTGGTCTTTTCTCCCAGTCAAGCATTCCTAGTGTACGCAGCCATCCGTCATCAGGGAGAATTTCAATTAATCCATCTTTTTCACCATCCAGTGCAAACTTTACAGACCCCGGATTAGTTTTCTGAAACTAGTAAAAAAAAAAAAAAAAAGTGATAAACATTTTAAAGTTTACAAGTTTGGGTTTGCCAGAGGCACTGTCAGAATCTGTCAATAATGCTATTCTCAAACACAGTGCCTATGTCATTTTTAAAATTGATTTTTAACTAATTTGTTTTTTATATAGAGTTATAGTAATTGATGAGCTTAAAATTTAATTTCATTCAACACAATTTGTAACATCTCTCTGTAGTGTGTCTGTGTTACAAACAGCATAGTTATTACCACATGTTCAGCGGGTTGTGAGTGACAGATAGGAATCGTGTACCGCACTAGAAGGGGGTAAGTTCTCCTGAACTGCTGGGTTCCTTGGCTTGAATCCTGACAGCCTTTTTTAGCCTTTACATGTTTGTGTAATTTTTATACCACTATAGCTGTATTGAAAATACAATCCCCCTGTTGTTAGTACACCTTAAAACTTTATACCATGTGCATGTTAAGAGCAACTACAAATTTTATATATATGTGTGTATATATATATATATATATATATATATATATATAGTTTTATTTTTAATCTATTTTTGAATATGTATGTATGTATTTATTTATTTAGTTATCTATAATTAGTGGAACTGAAAGCCCAAGTCCCAATAGTATAAAACAAAGTGAAGTAGCTCTTAGGACTTTAGCCACCATGATCACACAAATATATGCTCTCCAATCCTAAGATATAGATCTAACTTAAAAATAACAAATAGATAATTCAATAATAGTCAAAAAGACAAATGTTCACGCTATA
Source organism: Mixophyes fleayi (assembly GCF_038048845.1). Classification (NCBI taxonomy): domain Eukaryota; kingdom Metazoa; phylum Chordata; class Amphibia; order Anura; family Limnodynastidae; genus Mixophyes; species Mixophyes fleayi. Next base: position 246,024,059 of record NC_134406.1, read on the forward strand.
CAATGATTTAAGGAAATTAATCAATAATGTTCTCAAATACATTAAGAGCTTTTTTGATATAACATATAAATTGTTTCATGATGTAAGAAAAAAAGCTTAATGCATCTGCTTAGCCAACTTCATGTTATCTACAAATATATAGAAAATAAATATATTAAGTAAATTGGATTAAATATTTATTACATGGAGTGAACTTTTGCCTTTTTGAATATACACATTTATGAAATGATTTGTGTATTTATCTTTGAATTAGATCTATATCTTAGGATTGGAGGATATATTTTTATTATAATGTGGTTGAAGATAGAGCAAAGTGTTACTTTATATTGTTTATATAAACTATATTATTAACTACCACTATTGTGTAACAAAAAACAAACATTATTTTATTTGATAGCACTTTGGGTTGGTTAGGTTATGTGTCTTGCAAATCATCTACATGTAATAGTTTTATTGGAAAAACAGGCTTGACAGACTAATGAAGGAGATTTTCAAAACAATTGCGGCAAATAAAGTTTTCGAGCTAAAGTAGGAAGCAGGTGAGCAAACAGATGGAGGCGTTTCATATGTCCTATTGCACAAGCCTTATCTTTCACATTGCTGCCTTGTTCCAAGGAATAACAGGATAACACACCCAACCTTTATGGCGCAGGCAGTATTACAAAACCTTTGCTCTCACAAAATACAGAGTTGGCTTACTTTACACATATAGTTTTTTATATGTATAAAAGGATAAAAGTCACAGGATGTAAGGCTAGAGAAATGCCATTTTTCTTTCTGACTTTGAATCATCGCATTCACAAAACATTTGGCAGGTCTATGTGTGTGGGACAGTCAGATATTACAAAAATTTTGGAAACAGATTTTAATATTTTTTTAATGACAATATGGGGTCTCGTGTACCATAAAGGTCCCAACGTCTGCCTAATGAATGTCATGTCAGACCTGATGATTGCAATTCTTCTTAATGAAGTCTTATTCTGCACTCCTAAATCCAACACCAGAAGGCAGAACTGTTGGACCCAGAGGCTAGATGAATGATTGTTCTCAGTGAACCCTCCTATATATGGATATATCAACATTGTGGCTGCCCTAACATTCCCCATAATGTCAGTACAGTGACTAAACTCTCCAGCCACTATCCTACCAAACATATCCTGCCCTGACCTGACTAGAGCCAGAGCAGAGCTCTGGGTTTGATGCCAGCCTTCCTGTGTCCCCTTACAGTTAAAATTAACCCCCATTTATATGACTCCTCTGTGCCAAGTTTCATCATTGACGATGCTTGAGAATTTACTCTGTCAACTCCCATTTTTCAATGCAATGTTGATGTAGTTGTATCATGCAACAGGATATACATTTTTATTTTATTCTAGTATTAATTGCTATATATTACATAATTCTTGGTCATAAGTGCACAAATATGTCAAAAATAGATATTACATCCTAGGCTGCATGGACAGACAATAATTTATTTTGATTGGCTGCTTTACATGCAGAACATGGAGGTCGGAGGATGGGAATGGAGGAAGTACTCCTAACAATCCATTTTTCTACCAGTCCTCTGGTCCAACCCTAAACATTCCTTTACAGTTATTTTCACTTGTTAACACCTGAAGCTTTAAAAACCAATGTTCCCTTATCTCCATTCTGTATTCTCTCCCTGTTTCATAACAGTTTTCTAACAGCGATCAACAAGATTTACTTTTTTAAGGGCTGTACAGTAGATATTGTATAGAGTATAGACAGATTCATTGCACAGCGTACTCCAAACAAGTTATAAATAATTAGTCTTTTCTCCATTGTACAATCCATACTCTGTATTTGCTTTTGTACTCTGACTTACTGAAACCACTACATGCAAAAATAAAGTATATGAAGTTATTTTATTTGTAATTAGTTAAATCATGTCACCATATAATATTCAGTAACAGATACTGATTTTCTTTCAGTTTCTAACTGAACTATTAATGCTTGAATAACAACTTACAAAAGAAAGCAACAATTTCCATTTTCGGGGGGGGGGGGGGGGGGGTGGTAATTTCTCTTGTGCTTCGTTTTAGCGCTCTTTGAACCTGTTATTTATTTTACTTCAATCTGGTATTATCCCGAAACCACTGAATTTACAAAGAACATGCTATTTCTGGCCATTGTTATATATTCTTTTTAAATTTTTATAAAGACATATTCTTAATGAACAATGTCTTGTACACATCAGCTCTGCATTTGCAGTCACAATTATATAGCATAAAATCTTTATTAAGAAGGTTGTAGAGTGATACTTGAAGATTGAAGAACATTTCACCAAAATACCTGATATATTAGTGTCGGTGCACTCAATTCTTTAATGTGGAACGTCTTTTCTGCAAGGGGACCCGTTTCATCTAACTGTCCTTCTACCAATATCTGGAAAAAAAATATTACAATGTTAACATACAAATCCTGAGCATCATGGTTCTCATATAGAGATAGGAGTAAATCCAGCTAGACGGCACAATTTTGCAACTTGTAGCCCCTCTTGGGCTGCAAGAAGTAGGAGGGGGCATATCCTAGCTCAACTCTAATGCACTGTTAACATAAACTTGCCCAGTATAGAGTGCTACATGCAGGGACTGATGTGAATGAGTTCTCTGTACAGCGCTGCGGAATTAGTGGCGCTATATAAATAAATGATGATGATGATGATGATACATGCAAAAGCAGTCTTTGTTTTTCCCTCATTCATAAAATGCATTTGAACCCCTTTGTCCAAATCTGCGCCCTTTAGCTAGATTTGCTCTTTAATGAGACCCTGTGTACAAGAAGGTTAAGTGAGGTTTTTGTTGGAAAGACCTTGTACTCACAAACATTTCACATAATTTATAACACTGACAGTCAAAACATAAAACTGTGCACCTAAGAAACTCAGGTTAATAAAATTCATTATATACAAGTTTATATTACTACTTCATAAGGTAAATTACTTACAGGCTTAAAATGCATTTTTAATAGCATTCTTTAATGGCAATTCAATCATGCAAATAGGTATGGAGGTCAACCCTATTGGTTCCAATGAAACCATACCGACTAATGCATGCACCTCTTGTCAGTAACACTGGTGGCACAATAGCGTCTTGTGGACACTGTATGCTCCATCTACTCGCATTCACTAAAGTGGATACTAAGGGTTCAATGGAGAAAACTCCCACATCCGCATGTCAAACACGATCACATTTGACATGTGGCGTCGCTGGTGTTTCTTTTAACTCTAGTGTGTAATCGGTCTAATTCCCAAGTTTAGAATTATTGTATTTGCAAAATAAAATATCCAAATAAGGCAACTTAACACGTTGACTACTCTACTCTGATTAAAGCGGATATCTAATAGGTTGCAATGTGTTATGGCTCATGATTGTTTGCACTATGTTATTGCATATGTTCCATAGTTTTACTCTGACGCCTGATAATATCCTAAACTGGACACTGTGGTCATCAAAGCTAGTGTACCTTACTTGACCATCTTTTCTCCCTTAACCACTGACCCTCCCTTCTCTCTCCCTTCTCTCTCACGCTTCCTGTTTACTGTCTGCTATCTCCTCTTCAATGCCCAAGCAGTTTCTTAATATGTGTAAGACACCTATCATCTTCTACCCCTCCAGGGTCCCCTCACTTCCCCTCCTCTCATTTTCCATTGATAACACTAGCCGGAGAGACCCTCAAGATCGCTGCCTAGGTGTCATCCTCGACTCTTCTATTTCCTTCACTCCCCACATTAAGTCCCTCTCTCTATACATTTCCACCTTCGCAGTATCTCTAGGATCAGAATCTTTCTCACCCTGGAAGCAACCAAAACTCTCATCCACTCTCTCATTGTCTCTCATTCAATTAATGCAAACACCTCTTCTCTGGCCACCCTCTGAATCTCCTCTCCCCACTCCGGCCTGTTCTCAACGCTGCTTCCTAACACATTGTCCTCTTTTGCCACTCTGCTCCTGCCTCCCTATTCTGCCAGATGCAACAATGGCTCTCTATCCAATTCAGAATTTAGTTACAACTCCTTACCTCCAAACCCCTCACCCAATCCCCCTACATCTCCAGCCTCATCTCCCTCCACACTTCCTCCTGCCCTCTCTGCTCTGCCAATGGCCACTGCCTTACTCCCACTTCCAAGACCTCTCCCGAGCTGCTCCCTGCCTTTGGAAATCACTCCTTTGCCCAATCATGCTTTCCACTAGTCTCCAAGGTTTCAAATGGGCCTTCAAAACGCATTCCTTCATCAAAACCTACCAACTCACTCATGCTGCCCCCTGTGTCACCCTTGTATGTCTGACCCCCACTTCTCGATTGCAGGGCCTTTTTCCCTCATGTCCATAGTTCACTACCCACACCTTCAGCACACTGTTGGTGTTTAGGAGACAAGGAGGCATGGAGACCAGAGGTTTAGAGCCCAGGGAGTAGGTAAAGGACATAGGTCTGTTTGATCTTTTCAAAATAACATGCATAAAACATGGTGGTATTGATCACAATAACCAGGTTTACTTTTATTTCTAACCTACACTAGAAAATAAAGTACAAAGGATGCTAAGAAAACACCATTACACCATTGCTTAATTGTAAAAAATTCAATTCTATGTTAACTTGATTACAAAAATCAATTGTCTCTGAATGGTTGTTATATATCGTGAATTTAAATCTTTGAAAAAAAGGGTCAATATTTCAACTCAAAGAATGGACCCCCGAAGTGAGATAGATGTATAGTCTGCTGTTACCATGTTGAAACTTTGTGTGCTACCTCTGAAAGAGGTAGAAAAAGAGTTTCCTGTCGTAAAATAACACAAAACATTTCTGCTTTTCCTGATCTACTTCCAACATGACTGGCATATTGTTTTATTGTAAATATCAGACCTTTTTATTGCAGATTCTTAGCAAGCTAGCACTGGCTGTATCCTTATCCTTAGCTCCACTAAATACATTTGACAATGCTGTAGATTTGCAAGGTTCAAAGTCTAGGGTTTGTATCAAGGCAACACATCTCTCACTCCTCCGTTATCACAGTGTCAGGCTGTAAAACTTTTAACGGTCTGTTTACCTATTACTCACCATAAATTTCACAGATAAAATAACAAGGTTCTTAGTGCTATAAATTCAGTTTTCTAGTTTCACAAACAGGATTATTGCAATTATCCATTTCTATCTCTCTAATTATCTATCAATAATGTATATATATTGTTCAAATTTACTTGTTTGGCGCCAATATATGACACATGTTAAGTTTACCCAATTTCTCTATACTGTACATAGCTCAATGTCTAATAAAGTCCTGCCCTGCAGTTCTGAGGCAGTGCCTATAGAAAGAAATGATGGGTATCTGGGCCTTATGCAAAGGGAAGACAATACAATGACCTTTAGATCAAGATTGAGGAAAGATGACTCATCCGCCAACCACACCTGAGATTAGGTCTTTGGTGAAACTGAAATTCCCATCCGTCAGACTTGCCAACTTTTAGGACCCAGAGGGAAGGTCTAAAGGGCAAATGTATGGGCATGACAACGTGGTTTGCTTCACCACAACCACACCCCAGTTGCACAGCAACACAATCGCGGGTGGAGGGGCGGTTGGGGCCATGGTGACCCATCTGGCAAGTCCTGATGATGCAAATAGGGTTTTTGAGGCTCCACCCTATTACAAGAAGGAGAGGTGCAATAAGGGAGGGTGGACTAATTTGCCTTCAGTTCTGAAGAGTAGGCAATGTATGCCACCAGTTCAGCTACTACTCCTTGAAAAAATCCTCAGTGAGCACATACAAACCCCACACAGATTAGGCCATGGTCGGGAATCAAACTCATGACCACAGTGCTGTGCGGCAGAAGTGCTAACCACTAAGACACCGTGCTGCCCGACATATGATGCAGTAATCAGCTGTCCTCTTTCTGCCTTATTCTCTGCTTATTACAAAGATTGGGAATAGCAGGTGAAGGTCACTGGTGGCCCATGAGCCGACTGTTGCCCACCACTGAAACAGAGCAAATCGTATTTAACAATTTCAAAAACTCAAATGTAAAACTAACCAAGTTTACAAACAAATGTACACACATCCATATCGTCATAGTTCTCTATTCCTCTAAGGATTTTCTAGGGGCTCTGTATAAATAAATATTTAGTTGTACGGTATCCAAAATAAGTAGGCAACAACTAGGCTGAAGGGATATTACTACCCCGGTCTGTTTTCTATAATCTACAAACAACTTAAAATTAACCAGATATCTGAATAGATAACTAATATATATTATTTTAATGTGGCTCACACTTGTATATTTTCTTCTATATTCACCTATGTACATGTCTGCAAGAAATTAGACACTATTTAGGCAGCTATGAATATTCATGAGTATTGAGCAGGGCCAGCCCATGTATTGGCAGGAGCATGCTCACTGTGCTCCTTAGAAACATCCTGTGATGTCATCAAGCTGACAACGTTTAGTACATAGACTTTTATGATGCCATGAGAACAGTCTCACAGAAACTTCTGCCCACATCGGCAGCTAATATAAATGTTGCCCACGGCCTTTATGACACAGAGAGGGAGGAACACTGTTATATAGTTGTTGTTTTTAACAGTAATAGTGTGTGTACTAACAACTGTATGTTGCAATTAGGGTTTTATTGGAGATGAGCAAAGGTGTGATGAAATTTTGCGTGAATCAAATCTCGCTGCGAAACAGGTCGTTTCATAGAGCTGCAAAGTTCCCGCGATACAATCTTCAAGTTACTTTTATTTGTCATCCTGCAAGATGCCCATTTTGCAGTGTATTTGTAAATTCAAAATTTATAATCTATGAATAGAGCTGCAGAGGCAAACGCAGGATTTGTAGAGGGGGTTTCCACACCACGCCGCCAGTGGGCGTGACCAGCATGCCTGGGGGCGTAGCTATAATTTTAGACAGTGCTTGGCTGCTCTCCAACTCTTCCTATCCCCATAATATACATGGGCAATGCTGCGTGCACTACTGTTAGGTGTACACAGCTCTCCCTTTTCAAGCAGAGCCGTGTGTACCGGGGGCAGGGTCCAGCCACCTCAATTGTACAGTGCCCCAGGCTTGGAGGGGGGTTTCCAGGCACTAGAAACCCCCCCCCCCCTCGGTTTGCCTATGAGCTGGGATGACGGTAGTCAATTCATTGTGAAAATGTCACGTGCAAAATGAGGCAAATATTCCATTAAATGGTTTTGAAAGATTTGCTCATCTACTTTACTATTAATGTTGCATTTTTCAAAACTGTATGACAGATGCAATTTAAGTATATATGGTACATTTATATTTCCTAAATGGCCACTGTCAGGAGAGTATGCTTGAAAGACTGGTTAGTTTCCAAGTGGTCAACTTACAAGTTAGAGTAAAAATCTTAGCCCTTGAGTCGGTTAAAGCTTATAAGACAGAACTGGACCTTGAAACAATGGTAACTTCACCTTTCAGAGTTTATAGATCACTGGACAGCAATTTTATGACATGTATTTATGACGTTTTACAGAATTTACCCCTAGTGTTACAGAATAATTTCCTAATTACAGTGGTGGATTCAAACTGCCAGGGAGTTGTTGAAGCCATAGGTCCTCCCTTATATATTTTGCGCCTAATTACCCACCAAAAAATAGTTCTGAAATATATTCTCTATTGAATTTTTTCTTATATTTCCTTAAAACACACAGCACAACCTTTACTCGAGTATTTTGATAAACAACCGGGCTTTGCAAGAGTCATGGGCTCTGGGCAACACCCCTATTATAATCCATTTATTGATAAATTAAATTAAAATAAGTTTTGATTTTTCTGTTAATGCCTGACCAATAAACTTGTTAGATTTATTGCACATTATTGTGCTGAAATTATGACAGGCAAATTGATGGTTTTCTAACACGCTGGTTTATTCACACACTTTGTAAGTATAGTTTGCACGTAGGCTGAGTTCCGGACAAGGGTGTGTCTGAAGCAATAGTCTCAAGCAGCAGGGTTTGAAGGAGAGGGAGAATTAAATACAGAGAATTAATTTAAATCCTGCTAAGTTCAAATTAGTGAGTTCTACATTGATGACATCTCGTAAGGATTAAAGGAAGCTTCTCATCTTATTGAAAGTAAAGTGTCCTTTTTTAGAATACAGAACTCTACATTATTTAGACACAAATGTTTATGGTCATTTAGGTAAGGGTTTAGAAGGATATAATTTTCGGGAACCGATTTAGGCAACAGGATGACTAGGCCCTTCAATGGGGCCAGAAAAAGCAATGGGAGGCCAAATACTTGTCTGCTCTTAGAGATGTGTGTAATGAAAACACCAACTGTAATTTGCCCACCATACAAACAGGGAATCCATGGACTTACAGCTGGCTGTGTCTTATGATAATGCGACTTCAGATCAAAATCTTCGCAAAAGCCACAGATAGATTGCACTTTTTATACTAGTAAGTATAGCGATATTAATATAAAAAAATGATTATACCTATAACTTATGGATTTATGTTAAACTATGAACCATTGCTACATCAAAAATATTTGCAAAACGATTTCAACATTTCAAAACCGAAACAACCTCCATGTAGACTACAACGAAACAAGAAATATATTACCTGTGTCTGTATACAGCATAGGACAATAACCGGGTATATGTGCCTCAACATCTTAAACTGTCGCCTTCAATCCCTGAAGAAAGAGACATAGGTTAGGAGTAATCCACTGGTGTTCGCCTTTGAACGTTGACTAGCAAAAAAAATAATCTGCTAGTGAATCTCATAAAACTAGGTTCAAAAGTTGAGCCAAGAAAGAGGCTGGCTGAGGAGATGTCTATTGAATAAGTAGGAAATGTCAGTAAAACAGTAAAACAACCTGACGTGGATGATGCATTATTGTCCCAGCCTAGTCTGTTAGTTATCTATTAATTCATATAGTGGGAGTGATTTACATGACTCCTAGTAACGTAGCAGCTCTATGTATAACTCACCTGTCCATGGGTTCTGATTTCATTCATTGTCAGAATTGATATTTTCGTTACTCAATCATTACTAATCTTACACAATATTAATTTTAGTACTAATTAGTATTTACTGCAATTTAACCATAATTTTAGGATCCTAAGAAAGAGAATGCAAATGTTTATAAATGTTGTAATGGAGGGCCTGATTCATTAAGGATCTTAACTTGAGAAACTTCTTATTTCAGTCTCCTGGACAAAACCATGTTACAATGCAAGGTGTGCAAATTAGTTTTCTGTTTTGCACATAAGTTAAATACTAACTATTTTTTCATGTAGCATACCACATACGGTTTAAAGTTTGAATGGTTAGTGCAGTACTTGATATATAGTGTAGGATGTCATGTCTTGTACTTTATGCCCTGTATTGTACTAAAACGTATGCATGATCATGTCTTACGGTGTACTGTGTACACTTGAATGAAACGTATGAACTGTGTTTTTTGTACTTTATACAAAATAAAGCTACTTTTTCAATCAAAAAACTGTAATATGGACTGGTGCTCAGCCCCATGTATGGTGGGGTGCAGTATGTAGTTGGTTATTTACACTTGATATGGACAAAGACCAGTTTTGCAGACCTGCCGGGCACTTGAAATACAGATGAAAGACTTGGAATGGTCCCCACTGACTCTCCTCCGTAGGCCACAAGGTAGAACTAGTGCCAAATGCAGGCACCTGGAACATATCAGTACAATGGAATGGTTTTGGACTCAATCTTGACCTTTTGCCAAGATTTAGACTCCCTCTGGTCCATATTGGACCTAAACTTCTTCTGAATCTCTGCCAGCATCTCTCTGCCACTTGGAGACTCCCCTCTGGGTATGGCAGTGCTCACTCTAACACTGGCAGTTCCATCTGTGATTCTGGCAGCCCACTCTCGTAACCTGGCAGCTCTACCTGTTAGACTGGCTGCTGTTTCTGTAAGTCTGGCAGCTTTTTCTGATAGACTGACAGCTTTCTCTGTTAGACTAGCAGTTCTTTCTGTTAGACTGGCATATCTGCCTTCTATCTGCAGCTGAATTCTCCACAGTCCTCACTCTCCTAGCAGCTTCTGTGCTCCCTGGCAGGCTCAGTGGACTTAGTTGCACTACTTCTTCACCTCCAGTGGCTCCATAAGGTTGTGTCCTCGGTAACAGCTGCTCCTCCCTCGTCTATGGTCGCAGTCTTGAGCTTCTCCCTTCTTGGCGCAAATCTCTCTGCAAGTGGTGTGCTGGGATGTCAATTCTGGTCTCTTAGCTCCTTAGGCATGCTGGGATGTGCAGATTCCAGTGCCTGAGGAAGCATTGGACTGCCTCCAGCCTGCAACCCTTCCACCCCTGCCACTACCCTTCTAAGATCCAGCCTCCCAGGACAGGTGAGCAATGAGTCCAGGGGTTACACAAAATTGACACACTATAATGCTGGCCAATACACAGAGCTTTCTGTGATATTGCAGCCAGGTTAGCCTCATGAACTGTACTACATGCTTTCTAGAGGGGGTTCCAAGTACTTGATTTTGGGGGTGTGGACATTTGCAGTTTTTATTCATACAGGTGAACAAATTCATAGCATTTTAATACCCTCCATCAATACAAAGAGGAATATGACAGCAGTTACAGAGTAGGGGTCACCCATCTGTGATAACACTGGATAGCAGTATACAATGTGTTGCATGTTGTGATTAAATAGAGAAGTCTGTCTACTTACCTCCAGTAACCCTGGAAGGACCAACAGCTGCCACGGCTGTAACTAGTAACATAGTTTATGAATATTTAGGTTCATTTGGTGTTGGATTCGGGGTCACCAGTTTGCCTTCTCTCCCCAGTGCTAAAATTTTAAGTTACAGCTCTAACAGCAGCAGCTAGCAGCTAGCTTCCCAGTATTAACTATCCCTTTATGCAAATTGCACAGTAATATCAAAAGAAACAAGTTTATCCCTTTAGAAGTGGGCCATGGTTGCCATCCTTCAAGCCTGGATACCAGTAGGACTTAGGAGAACCTTCCCCAGACTCCTCCTCAACAAGGAGGGGAGGAATCATTGGATTGTGGTTGTACAACTCTGGATACAGGGTGGGCCCATAAGCACGGGTCTGTTTCGGGGCTTTATTATTGCTATTATTATTCTTTATATATATGGCGCCACAAGTTTTCTGCAACGCCATACAAAATACAAATACAATACAAACAGTAGACCATACTGTGTACAACAGTACAGGAGTAAAACCAAGACTCCAATAGCTCCAAGCATAGCCAGGACAGTGACGTAGGAGAAGAAGAAATGGTATTGTGACAGAAGAGCTGACATACTAAGCCGTAGGGTGGGTACACCATTGAGCTGCCTTTTACCTACTACGATCTAAAAGCTGTCTGAATGAATTTAAATTGTTTGCACTATGATGGTGAGTTTCATTGATGCTATCCTTCTTTATATTGGTGCTGGTATAATAAGTGATATAATATTATTATGTGGTGGCACAATTTGTATAAGGTGCAGATCCTGCACAGGCCAACTAAAAAGATACATTTTCCTATGGACCTACAGTATTTGCAGTTAATCCAGCTATGTAAAGGTATTCTAGCTTTATAAATATGCATTGATAACTGTACACACCAGACATCTGGGTCTTCATACCATGGTGGTCACTGTGGACAACGTCATTTAGATAACAAAGGGATGTCCCTGGGTGGGCATTACAGACAACTACTTATAACTGTGGCTGGAAACAGTTAGCTGACATCTGTACACCCGGGATACAAGGTTGATCCTAGGATGGTGCACCCTGGATACAAGGGCTTAATATAGGTTAATATTCACACATTTGTAATGGTCAAAATAAAGATTTATGTTTAATTATACATTGTGCATTAAAGATTCCATTACTCCACTAATATAATGTTGAATTATACATTGTGCATAATATATTCATCTGTCATCAATGCTAATGCACAGACCTGTTTGTTGCAAAAACAAAAACTTCCTTCTTCACAGCTTAGTAATCAGAAGCCCTGCTTCACTGATATTATAAATTTTCTCAAAATGTCACCCATATACAATTATATTATTTAGGAGAGAATGCAAAATACGGCTTTCTAGAAAAATGCAACAGTTTCTATTTTTTCTTGTAGTAAACTAGTACTGAGACCCCTTACGGTCTGGAGTTAAAACACTGCGTATTACTTTTTTGGCGGACCCCACTCCCTAGGATATCCAGCCCAGCGCTGAACAATCTGGGTTTGGTTATCATTATGGCAGGGAGACCCCTGCCGAGTGTCCCCCTGTTATAGTGTTTATGGGATTTTTAACCTAAACACGGGAGAGTTAGATAAACACGGGAGAGTTAGCTAAACACGGGAGTGTTTGAAATCGCAACAAATCGCCAGAGATGACCAGCGATTTTGAAGATCAGAGTAAAAATCGCAGCTCAATACGTCTGGCGACTTGGGGTCTAAAATCACGGGTTATCACCCGCGATTTGCCACAATTTTAAATCGCTGCAAAAAATCGAACCTTGATACATTTACCCCTTCTGGCTTTTATATGAATTTTTGCATGGAATTTGTATTTTTTCATGCTAATGCAATGCCACTAGGTAACAGTCCTACACCTGAATGTGTTCTCACTGTACACAGTAACATACTTAATGAAAAAAACATATAAATATCCACTACAGCTTTGTAACGCAAATATATTAAAATTGCATTTTTAAAAATTGTTCATAAATGTACTCTGATCCATTTACATATGTATTAGAAACAGGTAAATCGCTTGAAGTAGCCTGGGAAACATTGGTACAGGGTATTAAACTATTGAACTACAAGAATACCTGACCTTTATTTAATACCAATACTTTTCGTTTTCTTTACCACATATTGAACACTATATGGATATTGATAATATTTAAAGAGAAGCCAGAAAATATAGCCAAGCACACAATGCAAACACTGTTAGACAACTAGAGGGATCAATTCATCTTGCAAATGGTTTACCCAAAGGCTGATAGGCCACATTACTCAGCCCAGATCTCCTGCTTGCTCACGAAATTAAAGAAACAAAACTTGTTATTTCACACTCATTTTATATTAGTTTTTTTGTTTTTTTTTTATTAATCTGTCTTCTCCAATATCTAGTATTAGCTATGATATAATTCCACATATCACACATACTTCAGTAAAATTCACCTTTACAAAGATCAAATAGTTAGTTATCAAGTTTTGTGACACTCTCTGTCCTGCCTCTAGATATTGCATTGTGCTTTGTTTGTTATGCTGATAGCGGAACCCGTCATCATACACTATCTTACACAAATCATGCACTTACCTGAAATAATGGCCTGGTGTGTGAAATATGATAAGTTACCTGTCACAGTCAATAGCCTCTGCATACAGACTCGTCCCTTATGTTAACAATGTTTTATATTTTAAATCTGCTTCGTAACAGGCGGTTCCTCTTAGTTTCATTTAACCAGCTGACCTGTACTGAAAAATATATTCACAAAGAAGCATTTTAAAGCATTTTTTTTTCACGCTACTGGAAATAAGGAAGTGCATTTGCTACGTGCTTGAAATAGTCTTAAATTACTAATGAATTTGCTGTGAGGTGCAGAAAGGAAGAGCGTGGCTTGAGAAAGGTCTCTGTGGTACGAATGGTCCTGTAGTTATTTCAGTAGCCATCAATGCATGAAGAACATATTTCCATTTTAGCCTATTTCCTCTAAATCTGTCTGTTAGTTTGAAAAGGTCAAAAAAGTAAGTGGAATGATGGGTCTGCTTGAATGCCTTGTAAAGTATTAATAATATATATAAAATACTGGACGTCACATAATTAAATATGTCCACTATGCTGTCTTTCACCCTTCTACAGCAAGTTACCATGTTAGGAGACAAGTGCTTCTCAAAAGAGCAGACAGCGGGCCTTATTTACTTTAGGGGGAAAAATTGCCCTTAATCACAGCAACTTATCAGCAGTGACCTTTCATCTGTCTACTGCAAGTGAGAAAAATGAAGCCCAGCCAATGAGCACAGAAAAACAGCTTTTGCATAATATGTATGCATGATCTGTGAGCGCACTTCAGCGTGCTCACTTTTCCTTCACTTTTGGGACGCACCTTTACAAACTAACATTGCACCTATGTGCGAAGAGATGGAGAACTGTACAAAAACATAAACATCACATGATTGTCCAACTTTCTATTACTTTAGGGCCTCCCCTTTCAATAAATAAACTTTAGGTTTGCTGCTAAAATTCTGCTCGGTTTAGCCTCATTTATGGCATTAATCATGTCAGTGAAGAGATACAAGAACTGTTTATATTACATGTGGCAATTTTGTGAGTGTGAAGGCTTTTTATTTTATTTGCTTGGTGTTCACCTGGAAATGCACTTCTCCATCAAAATGCCATATGGAGGAGCAAAACTGGCCCTATTAAAACTATAGGACAAGACCCTAAGACCTCCAATTCTGAGCCAGATCCTCTGCAAACGCAGCTGTCTCTGCTTTGTAATCCTCTTGCCTCTGTGGATGTTTATGTGCTCTAGTGCAAATCCAGGCACACGGTGGGTCCAAAGCTGCTTTTGCACTGCAGAGTGGACAAGTTGTGCAACATAAATGACCATCAGTGAAAAAAAAGTCTGGTTATTATGTTTAATGCAAATAAAATGCAGTTAGCAATTTCTGTCACTGTACTGATTAGAGGATTCATAAACTGAGGCAGAGCTAATAATGTCACAGCAGCTCAAATGATTGCAGTCTCAGCTTTGTGACCTGTATTTGATCCTTTAGGACAATATTGCACATTTACAAATGTAATACTCTACAAATCACAGGTATATTACTGTATGCACTCATTCAGAAAACTATCCCCAGAGTGCCTCTGGGAAGTTAAATGCAAATTGCATCTGCTATTTTGGGATGGGCAAACTGCAATGAATGAACTAGAAGGTTCCAGGAGATTCATGGGGGAAAGGGAGAGAGCCAAAAAAAGGACTGGCCAGTGTGAGCAGTGATGTGTGTAACTGCAGGCTGAGCTAATGAAGGATCTTCTTACAAAGAACCACTGAATGCTATGGCTGAATTGTTGTCCTGAGGGATGTTTTCAGCCATCCCAGAAAAAAAGCACCTTTGCAGTATAGGAAAAGGCCTAACTTGCCACTGGCCATGAGATGTCAGCAGGACTCATATGAGGACAGATGAGTTTCTTTTGCTTTGTTAGGTTCAAGTTATTTAAGTGAGACACCAAACTGTGTTATTAATACCCCTGACCTGACCAGGACTGTAATATTGCTATTGAGAAGTGCTATAGCACTATCTAAGGAAGTGTTTGTTCCAGCCAAATTTACTGTATTTAAAGTTATCTGCAAGCTGACTGGGACATAGTGAGCAATAATTTACCACAAGAGTTTGTCTATATTGCGTCAGAAGTTTGATTCTATTGTGAAACTGCCTAAAATGGTTGCTGATGAGAGTTGTTTAACCCTACAGTTGCTGGGAGAGAGCTGCTTATTCTATTAGATTGCTAACACAGTCCTTTACATTGGATATTGTTTATTGTGCAGAATTGCTGTTGTTTACGGAGCTCAGGAGTCACGCATTTGTTGAGTTGATTTCTGATTTCACCTTGTACAAGTGAATAAGCTTCATGTGTCAGCTGAAACCTCCTTTAACTTATGGATTATAATTTACCCCCTTGGGTTTTGTATATCGTACAGTGACTCTACAGTCATTTCTTCTAAAGCATCTAACCTGAACCAGCTGGATTACTCCTTGTTGCATCTCTACTGATTTTTATATATATATATATATTATCTACTGCAGCAGCATGTAATGAAATGGTTTAATTAACTTTTAGCAACCAGTTCTCTCTTAAAGTATCTACCCAGTGAAATCCATTTCACTGAAGCACAGTGCATTAATTTAAAGTGGGATATATTTATTCAGTGACCTATGTGTTGTGTCTATTTATGTTTGCATATTGTATGTTGATGGGAATGTGGTATTACTTCCCTACACCACCGTTACTTATCTGCTGCTGTGGTAAAGCCTTATGCCACAATTGTGACGAAACAAGTGTGATAACCCTGTAACCATTCTGTTTCTCGTTTCTCACATAATGTGGATTATAGCAAGTACTTTTTATAGCCCTTCCTTTTGTTCCCCAGCTCACCAGACTACAACTGCATTGTCTAATTATATGTGGCTAAGTCGACACTGTAGCTCAGTGTAAATATGTATGTTGTGTATTGTTTTTGGTAGATATGGCAGTGAGTTTGTTATTCCTTGTCCTTAAAGTGATACCAGGAGGGTTATGGGTAAAGATCAGGTGGTGTCCAGGATACAGGTGAGAGGGCTGGAGCTGCATTCATTCTCCCCCCTCCTTCCTCTACAGGAAACATAGAACAGCTGGGGACCCTGTGACATCACAAAGTAGTGGGGTTAATTTTAGGAGGGGCTCA
This sequence comes from Mixophyes fleayi, assembly GCF_038048845.1. Taxonomy (NCBI): domain Eukaryota; kingdom Metazoa; phylum Chordata; class Amphibia; order Anura; family Limnodynastidae; genus Mixophyes; species Mixophyes fleayi. Next base: position 246,040,490 of record NC_134406.1, read on the forward strand.
CTGCTACCTTATCTTTGGAAGTAGGGGAAGCCAATTAGTATCAATTGTTCTCCTTAGGACTAGTCCAGACGTTCTGTCTGCATCCCAGCAGGGGGCTTCTGTGGAAGGACAGCTCATCTTCACTGCCCTCTCCACCCCCCCCCCTAGACCTGCACTGACCAATGGTCAAGAAGAATAGACCCAGGGGTTTGCCCAGGGAGGGGAAAGACAGTGGAAATTAGACCTGAGCTATAAGGAGCCACTCCAGGGGGGAGGGGTGTTCATTCTGGGATTTCATTCATGAAGAATGCAAGATCTAGTTTTTGAGTTGTCGTTCTCTACTAGAGTTTATAAATGCAACTGAGAGAGATTTATGGGTCGTGAAGTCTGGACAGCCAGGTGACTATAACTCCTTAAGCTAGTGGGGTAAGGGACAGATGATGTGGTAAACCTGCCTGCCATTTATTTACTGAGTGTACATAATATTCTAGTGTTGTTTGTATGACAATGAATGTATTGTTGTACTTTTATAACTGCATTTGCCTGAGTGACTATATGAATCCTAGAAGGTATTGGGTAGACTTCCCTGACATAGGAAGGCACTCGTGGGTGGCCAGCCAGCGTGAAGTGGGTAGCATTGGGCCAGAAAACCCAGTATCTTAACAACAAGCAAAAAGAATAAACCCATGAGTTTATGCAGTTTTAGCCCTTTGTTCCTTGTTTTATTCCTACACTACTGGGGGCATGTTCCCCTATCTACCATGCCACCGAACCTGTAGAATCCTTCCTTACACTACTTTTGGGGTGCCAACCATACACCCCATTACATAAGCGCAAAAATATGTGAACACCCCAATGGCTCTTTGTTTGCCCTAATTGTGTGCCAAGCACATTTGAAGATCCACACTGTCTTTCAACTTTTTCGGGTTTGCGGATGCTCTGTTATATTTGCATGGTGGAATAAGTAAAACCATCACTTAGAGGTGCAACCTGCTTCCACTTTAGGACCACTACCTTCGTTCATTTTTTCACTTAAAAGCCTGTTTGGTTTAACCTCATTTATTAATTTATGTAACCAGTCAGGAGGGGACATCGGGACTGTTTTTATTACGTGTCACTTTTGTGTGTTTGACATTTTTTATTACATTTCTTGAAGAACACTAGAAGGATTGTAGGGGCAGCACTCTGCTCACTTTGTATTCTTGTTTTTTTTTTCTCTTATTTGTATTGATCATTTATCATTTACCTATAATAACCAGTGACTGAATTAGGACCGGATTATATCTACTTACAATGTAGTGTAGTCGGGTTTGTTATCAGGGACAGCTACCGCAGTGGTTGGCTGGGGGTAGGGGCTGGCACATAAAACTCAGTCTAAGGTGGCAAAAAATGTAAATCTGGCCTTGATTGGAAGGTACTTGTGAAAGTATAAGGTGATGTCTGGTTTCTACGACATCTGAGCAGGCATAAAAATGCGCACACCCATAAGACTGGGAACACCTCCTAAATGAAATTATCCTGTTCTGCAGACGAAAATCTCATTTTTCGATTTAAGTGCAAAATTTTATGCAACCCTGCACCTAATCAGCCCTGAGAAAAAAGAAAAAACAAACACTTCACTCCGTCTAATGAAGAGTAAAAGAATGTTCACAGGTGCAAAAATAGTTTTGTTATGTCATTAAAAAAGACTTATACACCCGATTAGTGTTTTTGCACAATTGCAGATGAGCCTTATTGTCCTCAAGATCTTAGTAGCACAGCTGCAATGGAATGTAAGTCTAGCACTTAATGTATTTAACCTTCCTGGTTCATCCATGGAAATGTAAAGTTTTGGAGTTTAGTGGTTCTATAAGTAAAATATGTTAAAATAAAACAATCTATAAGTTTCATGTTGGTATAAGATTATTGGGGCCAAGGTAAGCTGTACTGATGTTCCCTCTGCATGTAACTTAATACTTACAGAATGACAATGTGGTTAGCTCAGTGGCATGTCATAGATTTGGTACCAGGTATAACTCTGCATATGGAACTTGTCACCAGATATAATATGCATATCCTATTTGGCATCAGAAATTGATATATTAGCATGGACACCTGTTATGGCACTACATGTTAGATTAGCACTAGACATGGTTATTCGTATTAGATTTGACACTGATATAGCTTGCATATTTGTTTTGGTACAAGACAGTGGTTCCCAAACTGTGTGCCACGGCTCCCTGGGGTGCCACGGCGATCTCGCAGGAGTGCCGCGGCCAGGGCCAGTGGTAAGCAAGGTGGGGGTAATTATTTTGGCTTTGGAGTACCTTGAAAAAAACCATGGAGACCCTAAGGGTGCCTCAAACTGAGAAAGTTTGGGATCCACTGGCACAAGATATGGACCTGCATATTAGCCTGGGTGCCGGCTATGACTCTGCACAAGGCACTGGACGTTATTAAGCTTTGTATAATTTACACCAGTTATATCTCAGCATATTACTGATACCAGAAATAGCTCACTATATGGTGTCGTCTAATAGGAGTGTGGGCATATTTGATAAGACCTGTTTATACAGAAGTGTGAGGGAAGTGTCAGTTATGAGTTGTAGAACATCTTGATATTCTAACCATGTAATTGTGGTTTTCTAAAGTGATCATTATTCTGTAAGTGTAAACTATAAGGGAATGGAGAACACTGGTCCCCTATTAAGCCATAGGGATTCCAATGCCATAGCATGTGATGCTATGACAGCGAACTGGCTTTATACCTAGGCTAAGCCAATTAATGAGTGCAGAACATGCTGTAAGTGATGCTGGTGGGGCTCTTTGCTGGGTATGATAATGATGGTCATTTGTTGGGTAAGTGGATGGTGATCATCTATTAGAATCTATAAGAATAGCATTCATTGTTAGGTATGATGTGCTATGTTATGCTGTCCAGTACGTATGTATGTGTCCTTTGAAAGAACACAGGTCAGAGTAAGCTAAAATATAGGTCTCCAGCCTGAATGCTTCCTGCGTTGGGTGTACTGGAATGTAACGTGTGCTCATTGATGCAAACTTTAATTTGGCCTTTTATTTAGACATGAAGAAATCCACATCTAGGTCACGATAACTCCCAACAGCTCCTCTTTTGGAAGAATACTATTTCCTTGGTTTCAGAATGCTCCTATCCATTCTCAGACATAGGGATCACTGTTCTCAAACCGGATCTATTGTATCACTATATGAGAACACAGCTGGAAATCAGATCCTACCAAACATTTAAACCTAGGACTATGATCATTTTAATAAGAAACAACATGAAGAAAATGTAGATTTATTTTATTTTACTTTATATGTTATAAAGTACAATGTAAAAAAAAAACTTTCTAAAAAACAAGTCAAACAAAATATCAATAGGAAACTTAATAATAAATACTTATTTTCCTATACACCCTAAAGTTAAGAACACTATAGAATTATTATTGAAGGTAGGCAACAATGACTTTAGTGTACTTTATAACACATTATCTGCAATGCGTGAGTTACCAAAGATCATTAATGGAATTCTATGCAATAGGACCTACTTAAATGACTGGACAGTTAGGTAGCCTTCTGTACTATATGTCCTGAGGGATAATTATCTCTTCTCATTTGTAGGTGTATTTTGCAATATATACTAAATAGAGAGGCTCATAACACTTGCATTATATCACTCATTCAAAAACATGGTTTCTAAGACAAAAACTAGAGGAGGAGGAAGATCAGGGCGGACATCTATGAAACTGATGCACACATACCTGTGCAAAAAAGGTGAAGCCGCCCCTAGCAACCAATCAGATTATGTCATTTCTCTAGTACAGTTTAGAAAATGAAAGGAAGAATGTATTTGGTTGCTATGGATTACACCACCTTTTTTTCCGCAAAGCTACACCAGAGAGACGTTTTATAAAACTATCCAAATGTCATCCTTTTTTAATAAAAATTTCTAGGGACTCATGGCTGTGCACAAGGGAATCGTAGCTCATAGGACGATCTACATGGACCTTGGTGAACTACATATTGTCATGTTTACTGCATGTCTTATTGATCCTGTTCAATAAATATTCACTTATAAAGCAACAAGAACAGATCATGAGAATAATCAGGATTTAATCTGTGCAGTTGGTGAATCGTAAAAAATAACGGGAGATTTCCACTGAGAAATTCCTAAAACTTGTGACTGTCCCTGGAATTTAGGGACAGTGGACAACTATGCAGTGTAGCCTTTCCAGTACAAAAGAACTGTACATCCCCGTTTTTTGGCATGCATACCTATTCATGATACCTGTATAAAGCATACAGTATTTATTGTAAGGCACTTAAGAAAAAAAATTATGTATTTAAAAAATGATTATTCTACACCAAGGTATTTACCCCTGAAGCCTCATAATAAAATAAATATATAAAATCCAAAACTGAGGATTAAGTAGGGTCCTCCAACAGTTCACATCTGTTTCAGAGCTTTATCCAATTCAAATAGCAAATGGGATAGAAAGAATGCTTCAACATCATTAAACAGCCTGGGAGATCTCTGAAGGGAGGTGCAAGAGGCAGAAGTTGGGGGGGCAGTAGACGATACAATTTGCGTTATCACAGTCCTTCCCCATGCATTTTGCAAAAAAGTCAGACGGGATCAAGGACAGTGGCCTACTCTTTCAGGAGTCCTGGAGAACTCCCTGAGATTTGCAAGAAGACATGTATATGAAGTTCATAGATGAATGTATAAGCTGCAATCACCTAAGTGTGTGGCAATAATAAATATCATAATATTCCATAATATTACGTACACGTCTATACAATATTAGTATGCCTTACTATATTGCTGGTTTACACGCTGTTAAATATTGCAGGCTTAATAATGTGAAGAACTGCATGGAACAATGGCCTAATAAAAACCCCCAAAAAAAGCTATTTAAATAAAAAATAATTTTAAAACATTGTGAGCATTTTAAAATTGCACGACGTTTGGAACACAATCTGGTAAAATGATTGTGTATAACTGAATGGAAGCTAAGAGTTTTGGCATTATTGGATGTATTGATATAACATAGACAAGCTGGTGATCAAGAGTACAGTGCAGGGTCTATTTCTCAGGAAATAAAACCATGTTTATAAAAATGGAATCCCCACCCATTAAATCAAGCAATATAAATTAGGCACCCAGGACCTTTTTTTGCATATAAATATTAACAATCAACAGAGTCCATGTCCATCTGATAAATTGTTGGAAAAGTTCATCATGGCTGTGGAAAACACAAGTAAATTGTGGCATTATCCAATCTAATATAGATTGCTTATAGTTCCAATAATAGCAAGTCCAAATGGATTTATAGCACAGAAAGGTCATGGCAGGACTTTGATTTTAGCTTAAAAGCCATGTTTTTGTTTTTCTTGGCGACGATTTTCCCCCAAAACCTCCTGGCTTTCTTTGGGATACTTTCCCGCCTTTTCTGATAAGCCAACCTCTTTTCATTTGTCTCCTTGCTGTCCCTCCTTAAACGGACCTGGCGAACAATTCCCTCAAACAATTCCTTCACATTGTGCTGGACGGCTGCCGAAGTTTCGATGAATTTGCAGTCAAACACCACAGCGCACGCTCTGCCCTCTAGAAAGAGAAAATAAAATATAGGTCATTAAATAAGTGATGGAGCAAAAAATGTTCTGTCAGGATAGACTAAGATAGGTGTCTGAAGGAGACTTAAAGAACCATATACTAGGCCCAAAATCATTGTCAAGTGGTCAAGATCAGTGGCGGATCCAGGGGGGGCGATCGCCCCCCCCCCCCTAGCAGGGGCTTACTGCCGGCGGCTGCACACTGTGCAGGTCCGTTCAGCAGTGACAGTGTGCTGCCCGGCTGCTCTGATTGTGTTTTAAACACAATCAGAGCAGCGGGGCAGCACACTGTCACTGCCGAGCGGACCTGCACATACTGTGCAGCCGCCGGCAGCCTTAGAAATTAGAAAGGGGGCGGGGCCTAAATCGCCCCCCCCTAAAATCGCCCGGGGTATAGTAATAGTCTGGATCCACCCCTGGTCAAGATTAATGTGTAGAGCAACAGGCAAATATCACAGGAAACAAATAAATGAGTTTAAAGAAAAATTTGTTGGTTTTCACAGTGGCTTAGTGGTTAGCACTTCTGCCTCACAGCACTGGGGTCATGAGTTCGATTCCTGGCCATCTGTGTGGAGTTTGTATTTCCTCCCACACTCCAAAACATACTAGTAGTTTAATTGGCTGCTATTAAATTGACCTTAGCCTCTCTCAGTGTGTGTATGTTAGGGAATTAAGACTGTAAGCCTCAATGGGGCAGGGACTGATGTGAGTGAGGTACAGCTCTGTGGAATTAGTGGCACTATATAAATAAATAGATGATGATGATGGTTATGGGTCCTTGGGGAGCATATTAGCTACACTAGGGTTTATATTGGGCAACTTGAATGTATACTGCTTAACCCTTTGTGTGCACTGTAACTGTTCTCTTCAGTAATCACTGATTGAGGCAGTATCTTTTGTAAGTCCTGTTATGACTCATCTTTCATCAATATTTTTCTGTTATTTACATTATTCTCTTTATTATCCTCTTTTGTACTGACTGTTTTTCTCTACTGCAAATATAGAGGCATGACGCAGGTATCTAAAATAATATGATCAACTCATTCTGCACAGACAACTTGGGGGTAGATTTGTCAGATCTTCTGAAAACTGACAGTGGAGGTGTTGCCCATAGCAACCAATCAGATTCTAGCTATCAATTTCTAGACTGTGCTAGATAAATGATAGCTAGAATCTGCTTGGTTGCTATGGGCAACACCTCCACTTTCCCTTTTATACCCCATTCATACTGCACCAAGAACCCGGGTTTTTGCAGAGGCACGCTGAAAAACACGGGTCTTGGTGCAGTATGAATAGTCCAACCACAAAATCCCGGGTCTAAAATCCCAGGATTTAGACCCGGGATTTTGCGAGGGGTAATTCCCGGGTTGGACCCCGCTCGCCTGCAGTATGAATGGTGCAACCCGTGTAATTCCCGGGTCTCACCATTCATACTGTAAAAAAAAAAAATGGGGAAGTAAAAAAAAAGATTTTAATTAATAAAAAATACATAACAAATGTTTACTTAACTTATTTTCAGCCAGCGGTGTCTCCGGTGCGTTGCCGGCTGTCAGGGGGACCTCTGGGTACTAAAATGACGTCATTTCTAATGGACTAGAAATGACATCATTTTAGTAACCAGAGGTCCCCCTGACAGCCGGCAACGCACCGGAGACACCGCTGGCTGAAAATAAGTTATATAAACATTTGTTATGTATTTTTTTTTAATTAAAATCTTTTTTTACACTTTTTTTTTTCTAAAACCCGGGTGGGGCAGGTGCAGTATGAACCCGCCCGACCCGGGAATCTTCTTATCTATACTGCCCTGTGCCCCGGCAATATCCCGGGTTAACAACCCGGGATATTGCCGGGGCGGCAGTATGAAAGTGGTATTAGAAGGTTTGATAATTCTACCCCTTAATAGCTCATTGTATCTGTATTTGTTAACATGAAACGTGACTGCCATGTTATTTACTTAACTGATGTCAAGTGTTATAGTGTCCTAAATGACCACCGCACCACATCAAAATGGTGAAAATAACTTTTGAAGCAAACTTGTTTTAGCACGAAAAGATCTACAATGTAAATACTGTTGGTAACTGAATTATTCATTAAAAATAATATCCTTTTAAATGATGGGTGGATTGAAATGGATCCACCCACAGATAATCTCATATGCTGGTGTTATCCAGACATAGGTTAGATACTTGTTTATAGTCCCCATACCTGATATAGAAACCTCTCGGCATCGGACAAGGTCACTTTTGTTGCCCACAAGTATGATAGGAATGTCTTCTGTCTGCCGTGCCCGGCGCAGCTGTATACGCAGCTCTGAGGCCTTTTCAAAACTCGCCCTGTCCGTGATGGAATATACGATTAAATAGGCATCTCCCACTTGCATACAGTGATCGTGGATCCAGTTGTCCTGAGTCTGGCAACAAGAAAAAGCAAAACGGTTTCCATTTTGTTTATATATTAGCATCTCGTAGTGAAAATACTTGTTTGTTTATAGATTATCCTCAAGTTTAGGAGTATTTTATGTAATACTTTATGTACTTTATGTCATAATTCAAGGAGTAGAGGCTTGTTTATTGAATATATACAGACACAGGCAGATGTGTCAACTAACAACAGGTCCTGTGTTTTGCACAAGCAAAACATAATCTGAAATTAGCACATTGAGGCAAAATATAAGAGAAGAGAAGTGTGTCTGTCCATTAGACTAAACGCAGTTAAAATCATGCGGGTGAGTGACTTGCCAAAGAACCTATGATCTGTGGATTCCTGGAATTTCAGCCAATGGGAGCAGGAAGGGGTTGGGACTTATACACAGTTATAAGTCAGTGCAGACAGGATATAGTTCTTCCTGCTTCCGGATTCCTCCCGCCCTCCCTGCAATTTCTTGGGTAACTTTAGAGTTGTAGTTGGTTAGAGTAGGAGAGCAGTGCAGTCGGTAACTGTGCATATGGTGCTCGGGTGATCTTGTCATAGGTCACTACCTCTCTGTGGTTATGGTGTCATACCATGGTTGGTCCGTATGTTAGGAGAACCATTGGACTAGTTTTGTATGGTTTATACTGGCGGCGTTAATAGGGGGTGTAGTCTTGCCGTTGGACTTGATCTTAGCACCGGCCAATAGATAAGGTATGATCCTGGGTTGGTGGTACTATGGTCTGACCTTTCCACCCTTATTGGTTTTGCGTTCCTGACTGCCCTGCTCTCGTCCGCCTTACAGTCCTATTAGTTTAAATATAAATAAATACCGTCATTCATTCCAACTTTAATTTGGAGTCCGTGTCTTTATTTGGTTTGCTAAAAGGTGATGTCACAGTGTGTGTTATTTGGGGAAAACTTCCCCGCTATGCATTTTATCAGTACAGTTTAAAAACAAGGTCTTGTTTACAATACAGGCAGTAAAATTGGTTCATCTTTTTTTTTGCCACCTGCTGCTTACCAAGCACCTATACTTCCTGGTAAATGGGATAATATAGGAGGGGCAGGAAAACAAGGAAGTGATAAAAAGTTATACTGGATTTTTGAGTATTTTCCCACCCATATATTTTTAAGTTAATTGATTATTAGTGCATTAGGCTATGATGATTATTAGTGTATTAGGCTATGATTATTAGTGTATTAGGCTATGATTATTAGTGCATTAGGCTATGATGATTATTAGTGTATTAGGCTATGATTATTAGTGCATTAGGCTATGATTATTAGTGTATTAGGCTATGATTATTAGTGCATTAGGCCATGATGATTATTAGTGTATTAGGCTATGATGATTATTAGTGTATTAGGCTATGATTATTAGTGCATTAGGCTATGATGATTATTAGTGTATTAGGCTATGATTATTAGTGTATTAGGCTATGATTATTAGTGCATTAGGCCATGATGATTATTAGTGTATTAGGCTATGATTATTAGTGTATTAGGCTATGATTATTAGTGTATTAGGCTATGATGATGAATAGTGTATTAGGCTATGATGATTATTAGTGTATTAGACTATGATGATTATTAGTGTTATTAGGCTATGATGATTATTAGTGTATTAGGCTATGATTATTAGTGTTATTAGACTCTGATGATTATTAGTGTATTAGGCTATGATGATTATTAGTGTTATTGGGCTATGATGATTATTAGTGTTATTAGGTTATGATGATGAATAGTGTATTAGGCTATGATGATTATTAGTGTATTAGACTATGATGATTATTAGTGTATTAGGCTATGATGATTATTAGTGTATTAGGCCATGATGATTATTAGTGTATTAGGCTATGATGATTATTAGTGTATTAGACTATGATGATTATTAGTGTATTAGGCTATGATGATTATTAGTGTATTAGACTATGATGATTATTAGTGTATTAGGCTATGATGATTAGTGTATTAGACTATGATGATTATTAGTGTATTAGGCTATGATGATTATTAGTGTATTAGGCTATGATGATTATTAGTGTATTAGGCTATGATGATTATTAGTGTTATTAGGTTATGATGATTATTAGTGTATTAGTCTATAATGATGAATAGTGTATTAGGCTATGATGATTATTAGTGTATTAGACTATGATGATTATTAGTGTATTAGGCTATGATGATTATTAGTGTATTAGACTATGATGATTATTAGTGTATTAGGCTATGATGATTAGTGTATTAGACTATGATGATTATTAGTGTATTAGGCTATGATGATTATTAGTGTATTAGGCATGATGATTATTAGTGTTATTAGGTTATGATGATTATTAGTGTATTAGTCTATGATGATTATTAGTGTATTAGGCTATAATGATGAATAGTGTATTAGGCTATGATGATTATTAGTGTATTAGGCTATGATGAATAGTGTATTAAGCTATGATGACTATTAGTATATTAGGCTATGATGATTATATGGGGCATATTCAATTGCTGTCTTTCCGCGGCGCAAGTAATTTACCATATTAACAGATTTTCCGCGCATGATTACCGTAATAATGGTAATCACGGTAATCGTGCGCGGGCCGCAGGATTTTCGGCAAAACCGCCGACAATTGAATATGCCCCTTAGTGTATTAGGCTATGATGATTAGTGTATAAGGCTATGTTGATTAGTGTATTAGGCTATGATGATGATTATTAGTTATTAGGCTATGATGATTAGTGTATTAGGCTATGATGATTAGTGTATTAGGCTATAATGATGATTATTAGTTATTAGGCTATGACATGCTATCAATGTTCATTACAGCATAGCTCACAACTTCCTTGCCGGCCATATACATGTATTTCTGTTTTAGAAAACTCTATGTTATCTGTTAGAACATTGTAATTTAAAATGCAGCATATTTTTTAGTACTTGGGTGTTTACATTGCTAGGTTCATTAATAAGCAACTATATACCGTTTTTTATACAATATAATAACTACTTGTAATTTATAGGCATGTTTATAGAGAGGTTTGAAAATTTCTCTAAATAGAGTAATAATAACCATAGTGACTCCAGGAAAGTTTAATAACAACAATATGCAATAAAGCAATGTGTCTCAAAGAAACTTAACACCCCATGTGTAACCAGCACCCATCCCATGTACATGTGGAGCCATTCTGTGGACTGAATCCATAAGTATGAGAGTGCAGCCTATCAGTACACTAGGATGTCATGTCAGTGGCTTCTACTGAGTTTATAGACTTTAATCTCATAACTAAACCTTCAGTACACCAGGGGGCTGATCCATTAACAAACACAAGATAAACGTAAAGTGCATTTTTTTAATAAACACATGTACATGGGGCATACGCACGTCCGTATTCAACAAAGATGTAAAGATACGTCTGTTGATGAATACGGGTCTAGGTCCGCTCTGCTCTAACAGACAATACACTACAGGGCACGTCCTAAACATATGTGGAATATAAAGTCACAAAAGAACGCACAGAACGAAAAACTATTCAATTAATGTCACCTGTTAATAATAAAGGCATTAATGACAAAACATTAAAAAAAATAAAAAAAAGTTGTTGTTCCCCCACCACCACCCATAAAATACATTAGGACGTTATTTGTCTACTGTACATAAACTCCATTTTAATGTTTCACCTGTGTGCAAACACATGTTCTAGCTGCATACGTGACCGGCATCTCTAGTAATTGGCACATACACCAGACTTGTAGCTGGTGCAAGAGATACGACTGAAAACCCCATACCTTTGAGACGCCCAAAGCGGCATCGGACCCTGTTGCGTGCGCTTAAGCTTGGCACACCCTTACTGTACACTGACTGCGTGCATACGCCCAGTCCCCTCCTCATCCCACCCTTGAAATCGTATGCTGTACTAAGGGTCCTTTGCGCTCGAAGATGACTTGGACGTTGTTGCGCTCTCTGGCGTATGCTCCAATTCTGGGTATGCGCAGTGCGATTTTACGCAAAATACAGCATTAACGCTCCTTCATGAGTCAGGCCCAAAAAAGTCTGCCCCTAAGGTGCTGGCGTACTTTAATCACCGTTAATAATTTTTTTCCCTACAAGACTTCATCTCATTCACTCAAACACAAATTAAAAATCTAAATAATGTAGCAAGATAATACCTTATTTTCCCACATGTCAATAAGTATTAGCGTCGCACTTTCTCCATCCACCATCAGGTTCCTTTCATATGTGTTCTCTGTTAAAAGTAAAAATAAATAAGGTATATTACAGATAGAGAACCAATTCACATGACAGCAATGTTTAGGAATGTTAAAGCTAAATTTGTTTAAAAATATGAATTATAACTGCATGTGTGCCCTGTAAAAATGAGAACAGCTGATTTTCTAAAACTATTTTCTTCCATACTTGTCTTATTTTAGATGATTAATGCCTTGCCTGGTCTCGGTGTTTTATTATATATAGAGTATTCTTTCTATTTTTCATGCATAAGCATGTCAGACAGGCACAAGAGATAAGGGACCTTGTAGAATGCAGAGATCTCGTCAAGGGTTACAGCATTAAATACCATAATAAGGAATATTTAATCTTTTCAACGTGGTGTCCACAAATCATCTGTCATTACATAAACAGAGTTATACTCCAAGGAATTGTAGAGTGTTTTTCTGTGATTTATTTAATATTTGCTCCTACTGTCACTTGAGACTTTCTGTAGGGGGGGGCACCCAAACTTTCCATAACACCCCCGCCTGGAAAGCTCCCATGAGTTTTAAAGAAAATTTTCCACATCTTCTACCGATTAATCCACCACATGGAATAAAACATCACAATGAAGATTCGCAAAGCCTCCTACTGTGCCCTGTGACAAACTCCAGATTTGTTCGGTAATGGAAAATACTTTCTCTTAGGGCACAACGTACTGTTAACCTCAGCGATGCCAAATTACAGTTATGTTACAGATTAGGGTTTTATTATTAATAATAGTTATATTTTATGTTATTATTTGTTGTTATTCTTGACGTATTCTCTGTCTCTACGCATAATCTTTTTGTTTGTTTTAAATAAAATAAATAAAAATATTTTCTCCCAACTATTGTTTCACAATTTTAAGTACACAGAATATCAGGTTACTTAATCATGTGGAATATATAGATTGTTGATACAAATATGTAGGTAAGGAAATGTGTCTTTTTGTGAAGTATGTTTATATTTGTCTGAAAAATATATGATTACAGAGATGTAATGTCGTTTTCACAGCTATATGTCCCAGAAATACCATCTTGTAGGACAGAGATTGTATCTGGTCAATAATCATTATCATCATTTATTTATATAGCACCACTAATTCCGCAGCGCTGTACAGAGAACGCACTCACATCAGTCTCTGCCCCCATTGGAGCTTACAGTCTAAATTCCCTAACATACACAGAATAGACAGAAACACAGACTAGAGTCAATTTGATAGCAACAAATTAACCTAGAGATAAGACCATGGTCGGGAATCAAACTCATGACCCCAGTGCTGTGAGGCAGAAGTGCTAACCACCAAGCCACCGTGCTGCCCAATGCTGCTTATTCATATATGTAGAAGGCCAGTTTCAATCACATAAAGTAACCATATGCCATAGGGAGCAGCTACCAATACATGGCAGATCTGGTTAGCCAATTCTATCACTTCTGATCAGATTGGCTCAATATCACGTCTATGAACTAAAATGTTCATTGTCTCTAATCAAAACCAACTGGGACAGATTATTTTGATAAGGCTAGCTGAAAAATCTGATTTTCTTCTCTGAAATGTCCATCACACTACACTTAATTTTGTTTGATTCAACCAACCAAACTGGCCCCAGATCCAGTCAATCGAGGCTAAGATCAGATCTGCCCTTATCTGACCAGAATTTTTAAAAAGGGAGAGAGATAATTATTGCAAAATGCTACCATACAAAGAAGGATAGTTTTAAAAATCTCATAATTTTCTTAAAATGGGGCGGGAAACCCGCCATCTTAAGAGAACAGAGGCTTTACTGTATATTAAACAGAATAATAGATAAAGGTTTTGGGTTTTTATCACAGAAAAAAGTGTTTCTATGAAAGGTGCATAAAGGCAAATTTTGACTCAATAAGACACTTATATAAATCTGACAAGTTAATTGTTAATTATTCAATTGTAAGCTCTTGTGAGATGCTACACTTTTCTCAAAGTTATTGTTCTTGTACTCTAATACTGTATTCCTGTATTGTAATGTTGTCCCCACTGTACAGCACTGCATAAAATGGTTATGTATAATAAAATAATAATATTAATACTAGAGAAAAAATAATTAACTATGACAGCAGTGAACAAATATTAAACTTACCTCCCAACATGTCACTATCCAAAGTGTCTGGCACTCCTGCGAATATACTGGCCAGGGTAGACTTGCCCACGCCATGCTCCCCAATAAGCACCACGCGGTAGTAGGTATTCCCAGATTCCGAGGAGATGACAGAATCTGAAGAGTCTGATGACCAGCTGCGCCTGTAGTAGTCCTCCGGTCTCATCGTGTGGTTTATAGTGTAGTTACGATTAAGGTGGACGTTGGGGTTTTTCTGCACATTAATGTTCTTTGCGTCGGCAGGGATACTCCAGCGCTGCTGATTCTGGACGGCCGTGCTGCTGCGCCGCATGGTCACATTGAGTGTCATTGTGTCCCCCTAAGGTGAAGAGATGGATATGAAAATGACACTATGCATCGTGAAAATGATAAAAAGACGTTTTCATCATATCTGACACCAGCAGCTGCCTAGTCACAACTCTAAACCCAGGTATACCTGTCTACAGGAGATTACAGCAAAGTCTGATTCCTTTTTTCTATTTGTGATGTACAATAATGGCCAATCTCAATTATTTATTATCTATTAAATCTGTCAATATCAAGATTGTTCCATTTTAATTTGGAACACAACAAAATTACACTAAAGTCCATATTAACTGATGAAATAAGCACAGAATATTGGACATTACTTTTACTAATCTATAGTTATTTGTAGAATCTAACACAATTATCTGACCTACAACAATAATAAAATACATTCTGAATCATCAGTTAGATTTTTATGCAAATAAGTGTTGGCTCATACATAATAACAGCACAGAAATGTGCTGGTTACAGGTTTGGCACCATGTCAGTACCCAACAGCTGAAAGGTTGGGGTGGGGGGCAGGGGAGCAGTTGAATTGAGTCTTGCCCCCTTCACGGGCTAAAATTTGCCAGCCCTCCCCAGGTACCCAAAGTTGGCTTAAGGGCATTATGGGAAAGATGTGTATAGCACAATATTTAATATACTTTCAAATATTGGATATATATTTGTGATATATTTTAATTTTGTCCTGTTAAAACAATTAACCATACAGACAAGTGTCTCTCAAACCCAACCTGGACTTCTAACAGTGCAGGTTTTCCAGGTGACAAAGGAAATAATTATACCACCTGTAGATCTGTTACAATGTGTCAGTTAGTAATGAATACACCTGTGCTTCAACAAGGAGATATGGAAAACAAGCACTGAGGACCAGATTTGAGAAACACTGATATAGACCACATCCTGTATGTGTTCTAAGGCTAAGTACTAATCAAGCCCCTTCAAAACGTTACAGTTAGTTAGCCCCAGAGAACACTAGCAGTAGCTAATGAAGCATCCATATCCTGCAGTTACTGAGGATGTCCACTAGAGGCACATGCGGCAAATTAAAAGCTCATAAATTTACAGCGTGTTAAAGAAACAAATCATTGTAGCCAGGCAGGTTAGCTCTAAATGTCTAAACATGCCTTACAGCAACATCTGGAATATGTACCTCTTGGATGGAGAATACTCTCTCTATCTCCTCATTCTACTACCATGTTTAGTCAAGTTACTTGCTCAGCTTCTATACCAAAATGACTATTAATTAATAAAAAATTAGCTCATCCTTGATATGCAATTGCAACAGTGCTAGGGATGGTACTGATTATAACACATCAATTGAATAATATCCTTATATCTGTCCTCTTATAAATGATGAATGATATATAACATAGTAGATGATTTAGCTAAATCAGAGGTAAGCTGATGTGGAACTATAAGTACCAGCATGCTCTTCTAGCCATAGTTTACCTCTCTGGTTTAGTGCAATCCTTTACTATGTTATACGTGGTACATAATTTACTGACATGGCATGTTGCAACTTGTAGTTTCACAAACATCTGCAGTGTCACAGTTTCTCTAAACCTGATCTAAACAAATTACAAAAACAATATATTGGAGAGAACACACCGACCACACATAATTCACGAGAAATATTGCACAAATTTTTAACACCAACTAATTTAGCATAAATAGGTTCATTGACTTAAAATCCAAATTATGCCGTCAGATGGTCAACAATAAGTTGTTCCTAAAAATTTGAAGGAGTAACAAAACACATCCGAAAAAGGAATTTGCATCAATAATTGAGACATCTGCAATGATAACTACACAATTACTGGAAGCTAGTTTATATTATTGTTTAAAAAAAAAAAAAAAAGTATTGTACTATCTGCATGTGATGTTGCATATAGCAGTTAATATTATTTTGTTACTGAAAAGCTTTCATCATACAAACTAAG
Organism: Mixophyes fleayi; assembly: GCF_038048845.1. NCBI lineage: Eukaryota > Metazoa > Chordata > Amphibia > Anura > Limnodynastidae > Mixophyes > Mixophyes fleayi. Next base: position 246,057,122 of record NC_134406.1, read on the forward strand.
TTAATGTATTTCCAAACTAGGTTGCAAATCTAAAACACTTACCAGTAAAGTTATTTCTGCAACAAAGTCAATGTTAAATGTCAGATGCCCTTTCTGCAGGCGGATACAGTAGATGATAGTCACACAGGGTGAAGCAGTCGGATTAGGTCCTCTCCTTTATTACAGATCTCTGCCTATCTCTGAGACTTTCTCAGCTCTCCTGGTTTATATTAAGCACAACTGTTCAGAGACTGGGCTTTTCCGTGATGTCAGCCGTCTCTGCAAGAGCACAGACCAGCCCACCACAGAGGGAAAGTAGCAGTGACGAGGAGTGATGCTAGTGGGCTGCCACACTTAGCACAATAACTTAATCCCAATCAGTACAGTTTATCTTTTTCATTTTATTTTCCCTTCTTACTGAAAATGGCAAAAAAAAAAAAAGATAGGAAAGTTTGAAGCAATCCAAGTCCCGCTGCACAGTTTTGGAAGAAAATTTAGCCCACGTATAAATATGAGCAAAATATGTTCATTGTTAAAAAAAAAAACCCACCAAAATGTCAGATCACTGCAATAATAAATGACATGTCACTGTAACTCTGCAAATAAATTGCATGCCACGGTCGTTTTCCGACATGCGGAGCATAAATATAATTTATTGGGTGGAAACAAACTGAAGTAGCATTTGATTTTTTAGAGATGGAATAATAGAAGTCTTTGTCAGCATACCCTATCTCACACTTGGCAGGAAATTTGTTTGTTCGTGTCTATTTATTTGAAGGCAATTTAAGGATGAATAAAAGAAAGGAAATGTTAAGATGGTATGACAAACTAAAAAGCCACAGAATTTTATTGGTTCCTAATTCTTCCAGTTTTCTTGGATCTTCAAACATAAAAAATAATTTTGATATTGAGCAGCGTTGGGAGGGAATGAGGACAAGGATACAAAGGCTAGGCAAGAGCTACGGACAAATTATATTTTGGTGTAATTAAATATTTGGTTTTTGGAAATAGGGGTGAGGGTGTGGCATCATTTGTCCTGGGCATAATTTGAGTGGATCAAGATGAGGCTTAGGTGCATTGGGGACATGGCTTAAATTGTCCTGATCTTGCTCTCAAGAATGTAGTCCTCTGTTGACCTGAGAATCCCAGTGAATCTACTGGGGGGAAAGGCATGTTATTTGGATGGAATGCTGGGATCTCCCTTCTAGATGCGATGAAAGTGTAGACAAAGGAAAGGTAGTCTTCTTTAGTCTTCATGGAGGCCTATTTCAGGGGAATGTGCTTCTCCCTTCCGTGCAAGAGGTCTTTGGCCTATACCATCACTACTAGTCTTAGACTGTACATGTTACCTAACCTGCATACCTGTGTATTACTGCACCAGGCCCCAAGTCCATGGACAGTTAATCTGATGCAAGCTAGCAGTGATATGAGATCTTGTTGGGAAGTCTCTCACTGACGGTCATCCACTGGAAAGGTTCTCACATCTAGTGGTAACGCTACCGTGAGACATTTGTATACTATAGACTCTAATAAAGAATCCAAACCCGACAAGTGGTCCCACAAAGGTAAAACATCCTGAATTAAAAGTTGCCCAGCAACCACGGCAATATGTGGGAGCAGTCTGTGTCATTCGTATAGCCATCAGCATACATTACATTCTCCGAGCACTTTACCCCCTTTTTATGTAAAATGTGTTTGTTTCTCCCACTATACCATCCCAAGACCATGTAAACAAATTCTTTCCCACTAAGGTTGCTATGAAAGTGAAGATGTGGTTCTTATGAATCTATCCTCATGTGTCTTACTAGTGATTGAGTGACTCACAGCTCACCAAAGTTCTAGAATTAGAGTTGAGCACAAGTTACATGTAGAATAAAATTGTGTTCTTACATGTGTATTTTGAGTTGAACATTGCATCGACTGGACCCAAAGCAATAATTTGGTAGGAGCTGGTGATGCCACTCTATCCTCCCGCCGCTCTTCTCCCATCTGTGTCATCTGTGACCCAAAGCCTTCTTTCCACCCACGCACATAGGCTCCTACCTGCTGCGGTGTCCAGTGGAGGTCTTCACAGCACCCACTACTACTGCTCCATGCGGAAAGAGCACCACTGACTCCAGCTAATGACATGACTGATGCTCTGCACAAACAGCCCACATCATGAAGCAGCAGTGGGAGCTGCTCTGTACTACAGTGCAGCATTCTGACTCCTTCTCCACCACACACAGCAGCAGGGTAAGTGTTACTGGTAGGGTCAGATTGGGAGAGTAATGGGACATACCACCTGACCATCCATAAAATCAGGACTCAGTTCCCTAAAATCAGGACTGTTATTCCAGAATCAGGGCATATGACATACTTTGCTGCTCTCCTAATTGTTCTTGCAGCTCTGACTACAATGCTGTTGCTGGTGTCTTAAGCTCTGTTGCTGTTTGGTCGAATCCTGGAACGTTGTGGCCCTGTTTGGAAAAGAGATAGTTACTGCTCACCGTCTGGTAAGCACTCTAGGCCTCCCTCCCCCTTCAACATTGCTGATACATTACATGATTAGAGCTCACATTACATTAATACTACCCCTGTTTCCCCACACATTATATGAATACCATATATAATATATACTGTAATATATACTATATAAGATATAGTATAATATATACTATATAATACGGACACTGTGCTAGTTCCTGGTTCTAGGCAGTTGGTGGATACAGACACTGTACAAGTTCCTGGCTCCAGGCAGTTGGTGCATACAGACACTGTGCTTGTTCCTGGTTCTAGGCAGTTGGTGCATACAGACACTGAGCTTGTTCTTGGTTCTAGATAGTTGGTGCATACAGACACTGAGCTTGTTCCTGGTTCTAGGCAGTTGGTGCATACAGACACTGAGCTTGTTCTTGGTTCTAGATAGTTGGTGCATACAGACACTGAGCTTGTTCCTGGTTCTAGGCAGTTGGTGCATACAGACACTGTGCTACTTCCTGGCCCCAGGCAGTTGGTGCATACAGACACTGTGCTAGTTCCTGGCCCCAGGCAGTTGGTGGATACAGACACTGTGCTAGTTCCAGGCTCCAGGCTGTTGATAACTACAGGCAAAAGTGCCAGTACAGGTGCAATCGTCAACCTAAATTTTACAAAGTAGCAATGAAAAGGTTGAGCAAGACTCAAGTCATAGACGTTAAGAAGCTGCACAGCTGTAAACATATTGGGCTCATGGTCATAAAAAGAGCTAAAAATGATCAGGTTGATTTTCAAATTGCAGACAATAGTTACAGTTATCTCATCACCCCAGTTAGAAAACAATGGCTTTTTTTTTTTTAACTGAAACTTTACGTTTAAATTCAAGTGAACTCAGCATTGTAATCCTATGGATTAATCAAGTGTTAAGCTTTCCCTGTCTAATAAAAGAAATTTTGCATCACTGCCAATTTAATTTCATCAATCTTAATTAGATAAAATCAGACACCACCTGTCTATGGATTAAAAGAGTAAGATTTTAAGTATGGTGGAAGCTGAGCATGTAGGAAAAATGAGACAACACCAATGGCAACATGTAGCACAAACAACTGATCAAATCTAATTTAAAGGGCATATGTCACCCATACACTGTAGTGGTAGCCAGAGGTGGAACTGGCAAGCTGTAGGCCCCGGTGGAGGAAACTAGGGCCCACTGCTCGCAAGTTCCCTATGTAGCAGGCCCCATTATCTCCATGGGCCCCGGTGTACAGCACCTGCTGCACCTATGGTAGTGCCGCCACTATTGGCAGCAATTTTGTGAGCTGAACCAATGTTCATGGGAATTCAGTGTATGAATTCACGAGGAAAATCAATGACATATCTGTGACACTTCCTAGTCAGTATCCTCTTTTATATGCAAACAAGTTAACCAGTGCATGATACTCATGCATTCTAGTCAAATCAAGCTACTTAAGGTGTTAAAAAGGTTCTTGTCATGCATTTGGGCCTAGCCCAGGCCTCCTTAGGGGAAGAGCGTTACTTCCCGACGCAAGCGCCCTTTTTTAACGTGGTTTTGTCCACATGTCACCACCTCATCATTTTTCTCCATCACCTCATCCTTCATCTTCATCGCCACATCCTTCATCAAGCTACTTAAGGTGTTAAAAACTCCCCACTGTCACCCCCGGCAACCACCAACCACTCCCAACTGTCACTTCTCCTTCAAGAAATATATAGGTCAGTGTAAAACTCTGCCCAGCAGGTGGCGCCTCTGCTTGGTTTGTTTTTTTTCACACACGCCACTAGGCATTTATATAGTAGATTGATTTAGTTCACAAAATAGCTGTCTCCACTCTATATAGGGGACACGTGCAATTGAATGGGCTGCACAAACTAATTTTTTGCTATAGGGGTGTCCCTTTTCAAGACGAAGAAAAATATCACAGCCATAGCTTGGTATATATTTAATGTTATAAATTTTGGCACACAAAAATAATTATATTTTTGGATAATCTTACTGTTTTCAACTACTGAGACACCATTTTACTCAAGCAAGTAGAGGAATAAATATATATATATATATATATATATATATATATATATATATATGAACATTTACTGGGTATTGCTTTTGATGGAAATCATTCTGTGCTGGGCACACCTCTCTATTTGCCTGCAAAATACATAGTTGCCAGCTGTCCCTAATTTTTGAGGACAGTCCCGGGGTCTAAAGATTTGTCCCTGGATAGTTATGTCCGTGGTAATGTGCATCAGTCATCCAGGCTGCTTTATCATGAGTAGTTTTAGTCCACAAAATGGCTGACACCATTATGTGTAGGAGACTTTACCCAATCTTATTGACAAACATACCCAGAGGTGACTTGTAAAGTCAAGCTAGTATCCAATATAAATTCCATTACATTTTATCACACTAGACCCGTCACCTACACAATGTGGAGGCAGCCATTTTGTGTGCTGCAGCAATATTACTTAGAATGCAGTTTAACACTTCACCAGGACCTAGTGACATCACACAGGCAGAACGTTCAGCTGATAATCTGAATATTGGTTCATACCAAAAGATGTCTTCTCTGTCGGTAGATAATGAGTCACCTTTAAGTATACAAGCAATCAGTTATTTGTACTGTGAATGCAGTATCATACTAAGAAGAGAAATATCCTGTAACTTCTTAATTCAGTGAGGAAGGACGCCGTTCATTCTATTCAAAGTACATTCCTGACTGAAATTGTACATTCCTGTTTCTGTGATGACATGTGTGATGCAGGAGAGAAAGTACTGGTCGGGCATCATCAATCCCTTCTATTGTGCAATTTGGGAAGTAATCACATCAGCTTTAATGCTTGTTCACTAGAAGATAAAGGTCATCTGATGGGAGACTGTGGAGACTAGGCCAAATGACAACCAAAATGAAATTTTCTATTCAGCTGGTCCTTACACCCAACCCCTCACAACTTCCATACTTCATAGTACATTAGCACCAGTGTTTTTTTGAACACATTTATCTGCCACAGTAGCATAAACAGACTTTAATGATCTGGTCAGAAATTGAAGTGGTAACTATTTAGTTTGCTTCTTAATTTCCAAAAACAAACAAATTGTAGATATCGTTGATCTAAAATGTGACTGGCATAAAATTTGTTCCATTGTGCAAGTTCACAACTTGCTCTTGTGTTTTGAGTTGACCATACATTATAATTGCTTCCTTTTGCACGTGGAGAGGTGGATCAGGTGCCTGCATGTGTAATTCCTTATGGTAAGGGAATGGAGACACTGATTATAGCTTACATGTATCATTAACATATGCCTATTAGGTGGAGTGTCTTTGTGGGTCCCATGTGCCTTGTGCAAGATGCCAAGTTTATGATGATAACAATCACATATTTCCACCAGGGGTATCTATATATCAGATTTCAACTTGTACATATCTTCAGACACCTGCAACCCAAAATACCACCACAGACATGTAAGTGTATGGACACCTTTTTGTGTATACACAAAAGTCACAATTTTATGTCTAACTGTAAATCAGGCCCTGTACGTGAAACAAGATAGAGGATATCCTAATGGTAAAGTATGTTGTAGCTCAGTTATCAAATAATAAGTGGCTGCAAGTATGTAAGTAGGTTTACCTGTAGTTATCTGTAGTTTACCTTGATAACATGAATACCATACATTGTGCATACCATACACTCTTTTCAGGGGTTAGTCTCAGGAGTATATTTACTAAACTGTGTGTTTGAAAATGTGGAGATGTTGCTTAGAGCAACCAATCAGATTCTAGCTCTCATTTTGTAGAATGTACTAAATAAAGGATAACTAGAATCTGATTGGTTGCTGTAGGCAACTTCTCCACTTTTTCAAACCTGCAGAATATACCCCTTAGTGTCTGCAACCGAGAAAGTAGATAGGTAGAGAACAGAGACGCACAAATAGTGTAGTATAATAATGATTCACTTTAATGAACAACAATAAATGCACGAACATGAAATAAGCTGATAAACAGTTTATCAGGATTATGTTATGAGCCCATTGTCCCTCTTTTGTCAGAGGATTTTGTAGTTCCTTTCTGGATGACAAAATGGTATTCTATCAGGAGGGTGTAGCATAATATCCAGAATGAAATATGTTCTGTCATTGTTCCCAACAAGTATTGTCCTACTAAAGGGACTTCCTTAGTGGGGGAAAATCAACAATCATTGCAGCGCTCTTTCATGCTATTTACTTACAGATTTAGTACATTTAAGAGACATCTAACACACGATATACAAGGTAGAAGCTGTATTATTTATATTATGGTTCTGTGCTGACTATCGCTATGCTGCATTACTATGGAATTTTCATTGTCTCTATACTGTCTAGTTATTCTAGCCCTCTACTACCTCAATGTATGTACAATTATATATAATAAGACTTGCAGTGGTCTTATTATTGGCAGTAAATTTTCATCATCCACAGACTGGACAAACAAGATCCGTCATAATCTTATTTGCACATCAGATCATGTTAATTATTTAATTACTTGACATGCAGTTTATTTTACATATGAAGAAATAGAATATTACTACTGTAAGGGTTAATATGTCCAGGACAGCTTTGCTGACCAGTACAGTTAAACCTCCAATGAATCATCCCTTGTCATCACTATGCTAAATGTTCAGTGTCTATCAGTCTCTTCTGCAACGAGAATACAAATGAATTTCATTGTAGACTTTTTCTTCCAGTGGTTTCAATGAGAAGCTGAGCTATTCTTACCTTTTCTAAGCTCTCAATCTGTTTTCTATATGTGGTTCTTGATGCTAGCCAGGCACCCATATTGCTGTTATTTTGGTTGTCACAGTATAAATCATGTAGTTCATTTTTGACAAATGTTAGTTTAGATTTTTGATTGCATTCATTGGTTCACATAGTTGTTCACTCTACCAAAAGTAATATGAGATATTGGTTAATATTTTGATCAAAACATTTAAGCTTGCAACCCAACGTCAAAGGTACTCAATTTTTGCGAGTAACTACTCTCATATCTAGGCTTCAGGCATACTAAAAAAGGCAAAGGCAAGCTTTAGTTATATTTCTCAAGTAACAACATCAAAGGAGAGTCTAATTATCCAGAGAACAAGATCAGGCTTTTCAGGCAAGTGCCTGTTCTTAAAGTACTCTGCAGTGATGAAAGGATATAGGGAAAATGGACAGGCTACCTTCTTCCTCCAGTCACCAAAAGTGGTTTGCCTTGTGCTCCCAGTGTTCCTGCAAGTGCCTAATAATACACAGGTGGATGCAGAATCGTAACTTTAAATTTTAGCGCCTTGGGCGAAAAGGAAAACTGCCGCCTCCTGGCCTTCAATTTTAACCAATTTAACCTAAAATATTCATAAACTGCGCCCTCTTTCAGCAAAGCGCCCTGGCCGGTCGCCCCTCTCGCACATCCCCTGGGTGGATGGGACCTGGCACAAATCAGAGCATCTTTGCACAGAGCAATTTGAAAAAAGTCTGGTATCATTTTTTCTTTGCCCTGGTCCATTGCATAGACCACTTATTCATTAAACATTTGCACTCAACTTTTTCTGCACTTCTTTTTGCATTAGTTTCATATTTTGGATTGGAGGTTGCAGGTCAGACCCTTAGAGAACAGGCAGTCCATAAATCTAACATAGGTCAGTGTGGCCTTATGATTCCCACTTTAAAATGTCTGGGCTCTAGCTTGTCAAATGGAGTGAGAGCACGAGTGAGTGCATATTGGACCTGCCTACTGCCTGAAGTCACGAAAAAGTCCTGACTGTATGGGACAATTCTCCAAAATTGGGACTTTCATGCCAGAACCAGGAAAGTTGGCAGATTCTTCTGCTTTTTCCTTCCTGTTCTTGAAGTTATGACTACTACCTGCTACAGGTGTCATAAGCTCCGTTGGTGCTTGCCCAGATTGTGGTATGTTGGGGCCCTATTTGGAAAAGGGATAGGTAATATTCACTTTATGGATAGCCGAGCAATGAGTAAACAATCTAGGCCTTCTTCTGCCCATCCAGGATGAACATTAAATCAATTAAAACCTATGACATCCTGCTCTAGGCTGACATATAGAGAACGGAGACAGTCAGGGCAAGGGGCTGATCGCCACTGTCAGCAGCAGGACATTTAATATGGTGTTTAGTCCCTGGGAAGAACAGTGTTGTATTGCTGGTTCACTACTGGTCTCAGCAAGCCCTGGCATGCCTTAACTGTTTGGTTATGCTGGTGCTTGTAGAACTATTACTGCCAGCATACCTATGGCTGTAAGAGTACAGCCATGGCAAAAAGTTTTGAGAATGATACAAATATTATTTTTCACAAAGTCTGCTGCTTCAGTTTTTATGATGGCAATTTGCATATACTCCAGAATGTCATGAGGAGTGATCAGATGAATTGCAATTAATTTCAAAGTCCCTCTTTGCCATGACAATGAGCTTTATCCCAAAAACTACATTTCGACTGCATTTCAGCCGTGCCACAAAAGGGCCAACTGACATCAGGTCAGTGATTCTCTCGTTAACACAGGTGAGAATGTTGATGAGGACAAGGCTGGAGATCACTCTGTCATGCTGATTGAGCTAGAATAACAGACTGGAAGCTTTAAAAGGAGTGTGGTGCTTGAAATCATTGTTGTTCCTCTGTTAACCATGGTTATCTGCAAGAAAACACGTGTGATCAACATTGCTATGCACAAAAAGGGCTTCACAGGCAAGGATATTGCTGCTTGTAAGATTGCACCTAAATCAACCATTTATCGAATCATCATGAACTTCAAGGAGAGAGGTTTAATAGTTGTGAAGAAGGCTTCAGGGCTCCAAAAAATGTCCAGCGAGCGCCAGGACCATCTCCTAAAGTTGATTCAGCTACAGGATTGGGGCACCACCAGTGCAGAGCTTGCTCAGGAATGGCAGCAGGCACGTGTGAGTGCATCTGCACGAACAGTGGGATGAAGACTTTTGGAGGATGACCTGGTGTCAGCAAAGAAGCCACTTCTCTCCAGAAAAAACATCAGGGACAGACTGATATTCTGCAAAAGGTACAGGGATTGGACTTCTGTGTCATTTCTCTGATGAATCCCCTTTCAGATTGTTTGGGGTATCTGAATAAACGCTTGTCCGGAGAAGGAAAGGTAAGGGCTACCATCAGTCCTGTGTCATGCCAACAGTAAAGCATCCTGAAACCATTCATGTGTGGGGTTACTTCTCAGCCAAGGGAGTGGGCTCACTCACAATTCTGCCTAAGAACAAAGCCATAAATAAAGAATGGTACCAAAACATCCTCCAAGATCAACTTCTCCCAATCATCCAAGAACAGTTTGGTGATGAACAATGCCTTTTCCAGCATGATAAAGCACCTTGCCCTAAGAAAAAGTGATTGGCTCGGGGATCAAAACATCAAAATTTTTGGTCCATGGCCAGGAAACTCCCAAGACCTTAATCCCATTGAGAACTGGTCAGTCCTCAAGAGGCGGGTGGACAAAAAAAATTCCACAAATTCTGACAAACTCCAAGCATTGATTAGGCAAGAATGGGCGGCCATCAGTCAGCATGTGACCCAGAAGTTGATTGACAGCATGCCATGGCGAATTGCAGAGGTCTTCAAAAAGAAGGGTCAACACCGCATGTTTGGAACAGCAGGTAACTGCTGTTTTCTTGTTGGCTGTTGTAGCGTAGTTCTCAGCTTGGGTGTGATTACCTGAACTCCTCTCACCTGCAGTTCTATCTCACACCTGCCCTGATTGCCTACTATCGGTTTAAATACCTATCAGCTTCACTCTGCCTTTGCCGGTTATAGTGTTCACACGCTTGCTTCTCCGTGTTCCTGTGTCTGTGAATAGTCTGCCAATTTTCCTGATTGATACCCGTTGTGACCTGTGTCTGGATACCGACCTTGCTTGTTTGTTCGTGTCCCTGACCTCCGCCTGAATTCTGATCTTGCTTGTTTGCTCGTGGCCCAGACCTCTGTCTGGATTCGAACACTGCCTTTCGTCTGAAAGATCACCTCCCAGCCGCAGGATCGTGGTGTCAGCTATCCGCTCCATCAAACTCGCCTGGTTTGGCAGTGTTTCACAGTACAGTTTTACGGCTCTATCTTGCTCTGGCATTCTCCCTGACACTGTATTGCTCTCTAGCTCCATCTCACACAGGCCACAGCTGGTACTACACCATCCTCGTCTAAAACAGGTTCTGAAACCTCAACTCGTAGGGTGATTCATGACATTATAACCGGCCCACATACTTGCGATTTACTCCCATGGATCCTACTCCTCTATCCCATGCACAAGTGCTGGCTAATCAACTGCAGGCTCAATATCAGATTGTTCCAAGACATTTCTACCAGATTGTCATGTTCATGAACAAGCCTCTAGGATTACCTTTTCTCAGGAAGTTGAGGTTCAAGAACCTAAGCTTCATCTTCCAGACATATTTTCTGGCAACCGATGGGATTTCCACAACTTTAGGGAAAGTTGCAAATTATATTTCAAGCTACGTCCTCGGTCTTTCGGTTCTGAACAACAGTGAGTGGGTATTGTTATCTCACTGTAGAAAGGAGATCCACAAACCTGGACATTTTGATTGTGCCCTGACAGTCTGGAATTGTTATCTGCAGATTCTTTTTTCCAAGCCTTGGGTCTCCTGTATGACAATCCTGACAAAGTCGCTACTGCAGAGTCTAAACGTAGATCTTTGAAACAGGGACGTCGTTCTGCTGAAGAATATTGTACTGAATTTCGCAGCGGGACCTCAGATTGTGAATGGAATGATCCAGCTCTCTGCAGTCAGTTCAGTTTGGGCATTTCAGAATGAATAAAGGACATATTGGTACAATATCTAGCCCCTAATTCTCTGGAGTCATTTATATGTTTGGCTATTGGCATTGATCAGCAAATAAATGAAAGAAGACTGGAAAAGGAATTTCATTCACCCACGTACCCTATGGTTCTGGGGTACCCATGGCTTATCAAGCACAATCCAGTCCTGGATTGTTCCACAGGAGAACTGGTGGCATGGGGGAAAGACAGCCAGGGGACATGCTTAGCAACATCTGTTAAGGTTGCTACTGCTTCGGTCAAACCAGATCTCACACTCCCGCTGCAATATCAAGATTTTGCTGATTTTTCTCCAAACAAGCTACAGATACACTACTAACACATCGCCCGTATGACTGCACTATTGATATTCAGCCCGGATGTAAATTTCCAAAGACTCATTTACAAAGCCATGGAAAACTATATTTCTGAGAAAAAGAAAGATGGAGATTTACGACCTTGCATTGCTTACAGAGGTCTGAATCAGGTCACCATTAAAAACAAATATCCTCTGCCAGTGATTTGTCAGTTGTTCGACCAGTTAAGAGGTGCTTCTGTTTTTTCTAAGATTGATTTATGTGGAGCATATAATTTGATACGCATACAGAAGGGCGATGAATGGAAGACCGCTTTCAATACTCATTCTGGACATTACGAGTATTGTGTTTTGCCGTTTGATCTTTCTAATGCACCAGCCGTGTTCCAGGACTTGATTAATGATGTACTACGTGATTATCTGAGTAAATTTGTCATAGTGTATCTGGATGACATCTTGATCTACTCTACTCTCTGAAGAGCATATGGAAAAAGATAAGTCACTTGAGTGATAGGTGCCACAATTACTGAAAAATTGTGAATTAATCTCCTGTAGTAATTGGCAAACCCGAGGAACCTCAGTTCATCCTAGTTACCATAGATCCCATATCTCTGCATCCTGCTGTCGAGTCCTCTGTGTTGCCTACTTACCGGAGTTGAGTTTACCCTACTCGAGAATAAGTCCTGGGGACAACCCAGTACCAGCGAACATATCTGGTTCTATGGGAAAGGGGGTTGCGATAGGTGAAGCTCTCGTCTACAACAGGATAATTTGTGACACTGCAAATATTGACTCTTTGCATAAACTTAATGTAATTGTCAACAAAAGCCTTTCACACTTATGAAATGCTTGTAATTGTACTTCAGTAAACCATAGCAACATCTGACAAAAAGGTTTAAAAACACTGAAGCAGCAAAATTTGTGAAAACCAATATTTGTATCATTCTCAAAACTTTTGGCCATGACTGTATGCTGACACTTGTAGAACTATAAACCATACTTGCCAACTCTCCCGGATTGTCCGGGAGACTCCCGCATTTTGCGAGAGTCTCCCGGACGAGTGTGGCAATCTCCCTGATAGGAAGGGGGAAAAATTCAGTTTAAACGCCGCGATTCACCCGGAATCGCGGCGTTTAGCCCCGCCCCCGCTGTAAAATGACGCGATTTGCGTCATTCCGTCACGGGGGCGGGGCCAAAATGACGCGATTTTGCAGCCCCGCCCCCTGCACGCCCACGTCCCAGCCGGCATCTCCCGGAAAAAGAAAAAGAAATGTTGGCAAGTATGCTATAAACACCAACATTCTCTGGCATCCATGGCCTGAAGGGACCTGTAAAATAAACCCACACACCCCATGGAAAAAATTAGTTATTAAAAATACACCAATTCACCATTTTATTGCTCATCAACATGCTATGGGGATCCTCTTCTTTTTTCCTGCTTGCAACCCATTGGGAAAAAATATGGCTCTTTCCCTCTCTTTCTTTACACTGACTCTTATGGCATCTCCTTATGGAGTCCTTATTGGGCGCCCTACGATTTTGGATAAGGCACTGGCTCACTACACTGAAACATTCCCCCAGTGACCTCGTCTGCTGTCACAAGGGGGAGTGGCCCATCACGTAACGCTACAGGTGTTACAAGATGGTGGGAAAGTCACTCTGTATTGGTTGGCAAGGCTGTCTTTCCCATTGGGCAACTTGCCGGGGGCCCCATAGCCAGGGCTCTGAAGTAATTAAAACCAAAAAGTTACCTTTTGCTGTCATGCGGCAGGGATCCAGCTCCCTTCCTCTTCCCCTCCTCCCTGCTGCGCTCACACTGAATGTTGGGCGTGACGTCATCATGCCCGCCATTGTCAGTGAGGAGCGCACCGAGCAAAGCCACGACACGATGGACAAGCAAGTGAGGAAGAAAGAAAACAGAAAAGAGGAGAAGAAGGAGATAGAATGGTAAGTGGGGGGGACAAATAGGAGAATAATGGAGTATCTGATACAGGGGCAGGGGGAGACAAGAAGACTGATGAAGGGAGCATAGAGGCGAATAATGGAGAGCACAGTGTCTGATACAGGGGGAGACCAGAACCAGGATGAAGGGGGGCAAACAGAAAAAAAACGTTTATATGGATTAATCTCTGTAGTACAGCATGTTTTTTAATGTTTAAACATTGATTTTTTTTAAGCAGTTAACAATAAATATAAACTTAATTTTATCGATAATTTAGATTTTTGTTCCTGTGAGTGGTTGAGTTGGTAGGGGCCCTACTGCACTGCTTTGCCCGGGGGCCCGTAATGTTGTTACGATGGCCCTGTAGGTTGGTAGTGGTGAGACGCCTCATGGGTTCACTAACCACAATGAACTGCATTGTATCAATGGAATGAACTGATAGTTTTAATCAATGCAGACTCCAGATTTTTTGTGGTATAAGAATCCCCTAAAATTCGCTTTGCTGTGGTTCACCCAAATTTAGCCTGTGACAAGCAGTAAAATAGGCATTTTTCTATTTCTACCAGAGAATCTGCAAATCGTGCCAATTCCCTGTTAGTCATCTTACAATCTCTTTAGTAGTCAGTTCATTGTGGAGAAAAAAATCTCTGGTTAATATCACAATATGCCTGGGAATTTGTACACCTATAGAGCTAACAGTGCTAATAATGGTGCTAGGTACTGAAAAGTGTGAGGGGTGGGGGGGCTGTCAATATAAGGGCAATTTGTACAAAATACATATCTATTTTATGCCAATTGATTGCAACAAAAGGGATAATTAGATGTGTAAAAAGTGCAAATGTACACCACATGCAGTCTGCACAGGAGTATAAAATCAGGACCACTGATAACAGGTCCCTTCACAAGTCACAGGGAGCATCCTCAGATGTTTTCATTTAGCACCAGATACACTCTTAGGGTAGGTTTCCTGTTACCCAGAAACCCGCCCTACACAGGGGCGCACGCAGGATTTTTAAGGGGGGGTTTCCCCCACCCAAAAAAAAGAAAAAAAAGCGAGAGAGCTGCTGCCCGTTTCGGCAGCACTGTACTATACAGCAGCCACGGCGCTGTCAAAGAAGCGTCCGCGGCGGTGCTGTATACAGTACAGTAGTACAGTGCCACTATGTAGGGGCACTTCTTTAGCGGAGGGGAGGGGTTTCTGTACGCCCCTACTACACCACTGTTTTACTCCAGATTAGCCTCATGCATTTTTGCATGCATGAGGCTAATCTGATTGCAGCACAGTCTGTGTGCAGTGCCAGTGTGATCATCAGCAGAACGCTGAACTTAGTTTGACATCCCAGAATGCTATATGCGTGAGCAGGTTTCCTAGCATGTCAATCTAACTTGCTCAGAGAGGGGAATGAGTTTAGCAATGAGCAAGAGAGGTGATGGTTATATACAAAATATTAAATGTATGTTTGTGTGTATATATCTATAGCGTTAGATGTTGTGTTTTCTCCGGAACCACATAAATGGAACTCCGTCTAGAAATCCTGCATTTTCCCCTAAATATAATCCAGGAAGAATGAGCATCAGAGAGTCTATAAGTTCCTTTTAAAAGGCTATAGACATGTGAAATGTCTTTCCATCTGTGATTGCCCTGATTTTCCAGTGGGCATTATTTGTTTAGCACATATTTGCACGACTCTGGATAGATTCACCCATCTATAGTTGCGACACAATGCAGACCCCATTAGTTTACTTGCTAATCCTTTTGGCCTGCACTGACTCTCTCTCTCCACGTCGCTTTGGCTGTTCCAAGAAACCGTAATACTCAATAGTAATACTCCCAGCACTCTGATAGGTTAATGGCGCTATCCACCAATCAGATTGCAGGAGCTGTTTATTGAGTACGAGGACTTCCTGACACAACCCAAATAGCTAAGGATGCTAGAAATTTGGAATCCAGGAAAATGGGGGATAAAATCATAAAACCTCAAAATAGGGGCTTAAATTTTGGGAGATTCACCAAAAATTTCAGTTTACTTTTTAATTAGAACACCAAGCAAATTCCTCACTCTAATTATATTAAAATACACAGCAAACCTTATATTTGTAGTAGTGTTCAGCAAAATACAAGAAAATCCCCATGTGGTTCACTTTATATATAGCACATTCCTCATCCTAAGCCCACTTTAAAGCCTGCTGAGGTCATACTTGCACCTCAGAGTTTGAATGAGAAAGATTGGGACCCTTTACAGCCTTGGGCCGCCAGGCTACCATCCCAAACACCCTTATCATACTCTACCGCTACCTGACACATTCTCGCCACTAACAGTTTTTATCTTTATGTTAGAATCTTCCAGATGACTTCATCATAGATTTTCCATAACTCTCAACCAGTTTGGATGCACAGTAGTTGGAGTTGACGTCTTGTTTATAAATTGGGGTTACTGATTCATTTTCTACAGGAGCTCCAGTTGCAATTAGTGGTCTATACCAGCCCTGCACGTGGGGCCATTAGTGTTATAGAGAGATGTTATACAGCACAGCAGCAGTAAGACAATGACATCAGTCACAGCTGAGGAACAGCCACTTTAAGTATACCATCCTGGACTTGCTCATAGAAAAAGCTGTCTCTCTGCTTCGTATCATTAATCCATAGTCTCTGGTCTATCTCTGATCTTGCATACAGTTTCTTTCAAACCCATGATCTCACAGTATAACTAAACGTTCCTTTCAGGAATACCTCTCATATAAGCCACATTTCTCAAGCTGTATGAATATAGGAACTTTGCACATACAATCTATGAAATTCATGTGTACACAAAGCAATTTTGTGGGTAATATCTATGTATTTATATTGCAGAAGAATTTCTCAGAACAGAAAAATGCCCATTTAGGTGTCAATTTGTACTTTTGACATAATATAGCACACAAGCATGCCCAACTATAATTATAGAAAGGAGAACATGCTCCAATACTAGCCTTTAGGGACTAAAACACGGTTATGCACGACCTTCATGGCTGTCCAACTGGTGGGCCTCCAAGGCTGTTGTATAGTCCACACGCCATCTGCCTATAGTGCAAGATATGTTTTAATAATATAGATATAGGACTTTTTATCCAAGATGCTTGAGACTTGGGGGGTAAATTTATCAAGCTGTGGGTGTGAAGACGTGGAGATGTTGCCTGTAGCAACCGATCAGATTCTAGTTATCATTTATTTAGTACATTCTACAAAATGACGGCTAGAATCTGATTGGTTGCTATAGGCAACATCTTCACTTTTTCAAACCCGCAGCTTGATACATTTACCCCTTAGGGTTTTCTGGATAAGAGGTTTGGAGAGCCATGCCTTAAAATAAAAAAAGTTAAAATGTTACCTTTTAGAGATTGCGTGTTATAGTTTCGAGTTTCATTTTGGTTTGTCGTTCCATACAGTGCCATTCCTCACTGTTTTTATAAGTTCACATTTATAGTCTATATAATAAACTATACTCTATATAATATCATATTATATTATAGCTGGGATGACAGTTCATTCTGCTTTGTGGGGTTGATGAGGTGTGATTGGAGTAGCATTGGAGGACTAGCCCAGCAAATAGTAATACATACATCAGCTGAAATGCATACAATGAAAATGATCTTTATTTGGTTCAGTGATATGGTCCCCCAGAGCCAGGACTGTCCGACTAAAATCAGCCAGTTGGGAGGTATATATAGACCACTGTTAGAATTGCTCTGTGCTTGTTCTGCAACATGTTATAATTATCTGTTCTGTCATTAGTAATTGTGTGATACTGGACAATCGTTGTTCAGTTTCAGCACCCTCTTCTGACACATCAATTTGTTTGCTCTATTAATAATAAATAGCATTAGTTGAGCTTGCCAAAACAGAATAAAAGTATGACAGTCCTAAAACATGACTGTTAAGAGAAGTATTGACTAGAACCATCTGATTCCCGCAGGGAATTGTAGTGCAAGAAAATACGTCATGGAAGGCAAGAACATTTTTTACTTTTTTTACTTTCTGAAGTTGAGTGGAATATTTTAATTAGGGACTTTTCTTTTGCTCAATTTCTCCTGGTAATGATTTTATAACCAAGATTGACCTGGATACATATTATAAAGATCTAAAAAGGAAAACATACTCAGATAAAAATGGAACGACGGGGCTAAATTGAATGTCTCAAATAGAGGGAATATTAAGGAGTAATTATAATATTCATTATTAATAGACAAGTCAGCTAATGAAATGTGTTGTAATAAATTTGAGGTGGATGAATTGTCACCATCTAGATGCCTTACTGTGCCACCGCTACCACCTACCACATAAATGCAACTAGCCTGGTGATTTTCCTAGCCAGAGGCTTGGCAGCTGCTCTATGCAGCTTTCCATGGGTCCATGGGTCCACACTCATTATAGTGTCACACAGGTCTTCAGCCAGCGCTGTGAGGAAACGGAGGAGCCCCAGGAAATACGGCTGCATGTAGCCCGGGCTAGCGGAAGAAACGCGTTAGTAACATTTTACATGTAGGTGGTAGTGCTTTAAGTAAAAGGGAATGTAAATTAGTATGTAATCTGACCAATCATCTGAGTATTAAAGTTAAGAAAGAAGATAAGGGTGGAGCTTTGTATACAGGGGAAAATTAATATACTGATGAAAGCTTAAAAGAACTAAATAATAATATTACTCATACTAAAAAAAAATTGACATTCTACTATGGATTCAATAGGCAATTTGATTTGATTCTTTTTTCCTACCTTCTCTATTAGTTTCAATATATGAGGCTCTTTGATTGGACTAGTGCCCAACACGTGGGTAATAGTTTAATTATTTGCCCCGTAGTTTATTTAGCTGTTTATTATATTTACAGTTATCGTGGCCATTTATTCCGTGCTAAAAATTACTTTTCACAGCGTTTTATTCTTATTTGATCATCATGGCAGCTGTGAGGCCCCCATTCTGCCCTACTGAGCATGTGATTTGACTTTCCAGCTACTCTGTCATCACAATAAAAAAAACTTAATAAAAGTTTAAAAAAAATAAATAAAAAAAAAACTTTTCTATATATAAAAATGGCAATGCTAAACCCCATTAATATATAAAGCAAAGCTAAGGCGGCCCTATTTTAGGCCACCTAATTTATAAAATATTGTTTCAGCGGGCCGCTGTTTGTCACTGTGCTCATATGTGATCCAGCTTAGCTGGTAGAGCAGAGTGGGGGGTCTGTGGAATGATGCTTCTCTCTTATAGCTCATTACAGGTACTGTGTCCAGATCTGGAGATCCTACCTGCAAAAAGACAGTGAGGATTTGTAGAGGAAAGGAACACAGTTTGATATTGGAGATAGGCTGAAAGGAAACATGTGGGAGAACTTTATTTTACAGAACAGGTGGTAGATGTATGGAATAATCTCCCAGCAGATGTGGTGGGGGCTTATACAGTAAACAAATTAACATACTGGTACTGTTAGACTTAAATAGAAAATATTAATGTAGTACACCAGAAAATGCCACCAACTATGCAATAATTAAATAGTCTACATCTGTAATGTGCTCCACAAACATAGGACTGCAGATTTTTATTTATTACTAGATATAGCCCTGTGTTCCTACGTTTCTCCCTCCTTCTCACACTTTCACTCATCCTCAGTCTTTTTCGTTCTCTTCTTTTAACACTTTTTGGTAGAGATCTACTAAATGGCGACTTTCATATTTTAGCAATTTTTGGGGTTTTAAAAAAAAGTGATGTCACCAGCAATGTTAAAAATAGATGGAGGCTTTCCCATTTGTTTCAGTGGATCCAATCATTTCCATTTGGCATGTGCGTTATATTTAGAAGCTATTGAATGAAACCTCCGTGTTCAATAAAGTATCTCACATAGTAATCAGATTCTAGTTACTAATCCCTAGAATGTACTAGATAAATTATAGTTAGAATCTGGTTGCTATGGGCAACACCTCCACTTTTCCTTTTTAGAACCGTAGTAAGCCTCTTAATATCTCTCTACTTATCACTCTGCTGCCAGCCTCTCTGTGTGTCCCTCTATCTGTACATGCCTTTTATAGCGTTTTCTGCTTGTCTCACCAAAGAAACATGTCATCTGGGAACAGAAGTAATAAGGGGGAACTCTGATAGGGGAATCTACACTTTAAATATTTAAGGATAAATTCCACTGGAGAAACGAGTAAAATTCTGGATCAAAATGCAGAGGCATAATGTATATAAATATAATGTTCTGTAGTTTTCAAACATTTGCTCTCTACTGTGTTTCCCAGCATTGCCTTGAGAAATGCTAAAATATCAGTATTAAATGAATACTTCATTATCAAGGATTTAATATTAATTGCAGACTATACATAGAAGAGTTTTGCATATTGCATGACATAACTGGTTAACATTCATAATTTGTTTTGATACAAAGAGTGCACTTATCCCTCCTGGCCAACATGCATTCATTTCATTGCAGCATCCCTCTTTTTTCTGATTGCCCCGATTAAATGTAGCAAGACATAGACAAACAGACTGTCTTCCTTTGTAACGGTGATCAGGTGCAGACTTTGCTTTGTAAACTCAAGATGGTTTTATTTAGTGCTGGACTTGCATCCACAGCAGACATAAATCCTGCCTACCTGTGATCCCAGCCCTGGTCATGCTAAATACTTTAGACTTGAACAAAGAAAAGTAGATGGATATTCAGTTGTCCTCATAACTCAACCCCTCCAACCACATCCAAAGAAGTCCAACACTGGACTGAATAAGATAGGACATCAATATAAAAATTGGATATGCATCCATAGGAAAATAAAGTTGGATATAGGTTTCATAATAATATAATATTCATAATAATAATATAATATTGATTACATATGGAGGAGCTTACTCCATTGAAGAAATTGATTTGAAGTTCTTGATCACCGCATGGAAAATGTATGTTCAAGACTTGGGAGACACAAACCTCACAAATATGAAATAACATTTGCTTTTGTCATTTATTCACGCGGCAAATTGTAAAAAAAAATGCAAAAGCCAAACTTCACATAAACGTCGACAAGGAATTCTAATTGTTCTCTGAACGCTCTTATTTCTGAATCCATCTCATAGTTCTACTGAAGGATTTTCCATTAACAGTAGCACACTGTGCTCATACAGGGTTTTTTTATGATCCGTTTTTAATCTATACACAAATATTTAAAACTGTATATTTAATTCCATCAACAAACTTTACAATGTTCGAACATTTGTTCTTCACTGTGAGTGGTTGCCATTTTGCATTGGCTTACAAATCCGTTCCCGACTATAAACACGACATCAGTTTTTATTGGGAAAATCAATTTTTAAAATATTGATGTGAGCTAAATTTAAACTGCATACTTTTTCAACCCAGTGTCTCTCAGAGCAGAGAGTATTTATACATGTACCTATATGCATAATACATTATTTTCTGCCATAACTGTATACGCAGGATGAATTGTTTGCTTCTGGTATAAATTTAAAGTCTACTTGCATATACCGCCTTACTTCATATATATAACATTGTGCAGTAAATAAAGGTAGCTTTATCATATAACTGACAACTATTTGTTTTAAAGCTATGGTACAGCTATTGGATATAAAGTTTCATGTAATTCTCTCTCATTTATGTAGAAAGGTTCTGATGCTGAACTTTGAATGGACACTAAAGTTCTCTATATTGGAGAACCCATGTGTCTCTCTAAAGTAAATATGACAAACCTGCAGCTCCTGGACTAACATACCCACCATATGTAAGAAGCTTGGTGTGTGGTCTCGCTAGAGTAAAGTCGCAACTGTGTCTATAATTAGATCTATGCAACATTTCTCTAACACAACATTTACCATTCTGAAATACAACTGTTTGGGAGAGCTAAAAATAACTTTAAAGAGAATGTGTAGGTAATATCTATACTATTACACCTCCAAAGCTCCCCCTGACTAGCAATAAGGTGGTGTCATACCCCCAATAACCCAATGATTACCAGAATAAAGTCCGCTGATTGCCCGAAACTGTGAAAAATGCTAATAAAAAAAACCCAGATATCCCAATACTATATCCAAATATAACAATACAAAATGCAAATGCAAAATAGCAGAGTAATGAAATAGAAGGGGAGGAGATCTTGATACAGTAATCTCCAAGAGGAGTAGATGGATCTTTAATATGCAAACACTATCCTAGCAAGGGTTAGACATAACATTTTAAATGATCTCTTTTGTAATTCATTAAATGAGTCAGTGCAGTTTATGTAGAGATAGGATTGATGGTAAAGTGATAAAATATAGAGCTAACTATTAGAGGTGGAATAATGTTCCAGATTTATTTATTTTATTTGGAACTTTAAATATCACATGACTACTACTGTACCGAATTCACCAGTGTGTATTTCTGCTTTTATGGCAGAACACTATTATATTAGAAACAAGATGGAAACAAAGACTGATAGGAAGATTTAAATTATATTATATATAATTCTACACCAACTCCTCATGTCTCTGCGGAGGGATCCCTACCTACTGTTACACAGGTGGGCAGAACTTTTGTGGGAAACAAAGCCAAAAGTCGGGCTCCCCCCTAAATCTCAGGAAATGTAGAACACAGTTATCCACACTTTAAATAAATCGTTGTTACGGACTTACCTTATCCCCGCCGCTCCGTCCAGCCGCACTTCCGCATTCAGGACCATGTGACCGCACCCGGAGGCGGTCACATGACCACAACCTAGAGGCGGGGATTTTGAATCCCCTTCTGTATAAAAACCTCACTCTGACACTCGCTGAGTGTCAGAGCAACACTTACCTGTTCCTGGCTCCTGCTCTTCGTGGATTGCAGTGTCTTCCTGTTTCCTGTGTCTCCTGTGTGCTGATCTCTGCCTGTTTGACTTCCCTGGCTCTCTATTCCCTGTGTACCGACCCGGCTTGCTGACCATTCTCCTATTCTTGTGACCCGTGTACCGAACCTGGCTTGTTGACTCCGAGTTGCCTTCTGATTCTGCCTGACTCCATTCCTGTGTACCGAACCGGCTTGTTGACTCCGCTACCACCGCTTCACTCCGCTGTACTACATCTTGAGGTGAACCTGGGGACCGCGACCTGCGACTCCTGGCAGCGAAGCCCACCCCGCCTTGCGGCGGTTCTTGGTGAACACCGGGGAGATCGTTAGACTCCGCACCTCAGGTAAGCCAGCGCTAATCAAGATTAGTAATATAGTATCCAGAATCTGTTACAGTTTGCTCTGACCATGGATACCACAGCTAAAGATCTGTTGGAGCATTTAGTAGGAAGGATGGATAAACAAGAAGCTAACCAAGAGCAACTTTTAAAATTCCTCAATAGTCTATCCACTCGCTTGGATGTTGTCCAGAACACCCTAGTGGCTGGTGGATCACCTGGGCCGGCAGTGGCCCCTGTACCTCAGGCCGCAGCAGCAGCTTCTTCCTCGCAGCTACGGTTGCCTAACCCACCTAAGTTCGATGGAGACCCTAAAAATTGCAGAGGTTTTTTAAATCAATGCTCCATACAATTCGAGCTTCTACCTGGGAACTTCCCCTCCGGAAAAACGAAAGTGGCCTATGTGATTTCGTTATTGTCCGGTCAAGCTTTAGCATGGGCTTCCCCCTTGTGGGAGAGGGACGACCCCATTCTACAAAACTTCAACCTCTTCTTGTCCACCTTCAAGAAAATATTTGATGAGCCAGGAAGGGTGTCCAATGCCGCTTCCGGCTTACTACGTCTCCGCCAGGGAAACCAGTCTGTGGGGCAGTATGCGGTCCTCTTCAGAACCATGGCCTCTGAACTTCGCTGGAACGATGAGGCTCTAGTAGCTACATTCTGGCAGGGCCTTTCAGACCGAATCAAAGACGAGTTGGTATCCCAGGAACTCCCTACGTCTTTGGACGACATTATCTCCCTCTGTGTCAAAGTTGATTTGCGTTTCAAGGAACGTAATTCTGAGAAGGAACAGTCGCGGCGTAGCATGATTCGCTTGGCCCCCAACTTCCAAACCCCTGTTCTTCCCCCTGAAGAGCCCATGCAACTTGGGAGGACCCGCTTATCAGCCGAAGAGAGGGAGAGGAGATTTCGGAACAAGCTGTGTTTATATTGTGGAGAGAGTGGCCATCTTCTGAGTTCTTGTCCCAAACGCTCGGGAAACGACAGGGCCTAACGAGTTCTGGAGCTGTGTCGTTGGGCCTCTTTTCTCAGTGTCAGTCAGTTCCCAATAGTAATGATTGCCTGTCTATTCCCATTTCCCTTCAGTTAGGACAAAAGACCTTCCCGCAGTCGGCTCTTCTAGATTCCGGAGCCGCAGGAAATTTCATTTCCGCCACAGTAGTTAAACAATTCGCTATTCCCACACAAGCCTTGGAACAACCCATCTCTCTGATGGCCATTGATGGGGGAAGAATCCCTGAGGGGTCCATCCTGGTACGCACTATTCCTCTTCTACTTCAGATAGGAGCACTTCATCGGGAGAAGATTTCTTTTTTAGTAATACAAAGATCTACCAACCCAGTCATCCTAGGACTTCCTTGGTTTCGTGCCCACTCTCCCACCTTGGACTGGAAATCTGGTCACATATTGTCCTGGGGACAGTCCTGCTTCTCTCGCTGCCTACAGAGAGTGGTTCCCCCGAATAGTCCCAGACGTACCCAAGAATTTCCTGTGACTCTCCTGCCTGAGCCATACCAAACCTTCTCTGATGTTTTCTGTCAGCAAGAGGCCACTAGACTTCCCCCTCACAGAATCTGGGACTGTGGCATTGATCTGATACCTGGTAAACCCATTCCCAGGGGCCGTGTTTACCCCCTTTCCCTCCCGGAATCTAAGGCTATGGAGGAGTACATCCAAGAAAATCTAAACAGGGGCTTCATCCGCAAGTCTGCCTCCCCAGCTGGGGCTGGCTTCTTCTTCGTAAAAAAGAAAGATGGGGGCCTCCGCCCTTGCATTGATTACAGAGGCCTGAATGCCATTACCGTTAAAAATCGGTATCCACTGCCACTGATTTCTGAACTATTCGACCGGATCAAGGGTGCCACCATCTTTTCTAAACTTGACCTCAGAGGAGCGTATAACCTTATACGCATTAAGGAGGGGGATGAATGGAAGACGGCATTTAACACCCGAGACGGCCACTTTGAATATCTGGTCATGCCTTTCGGGCTATGCAATGCCCCAGCCATATTTCAGAGCTTTATGAATGAGCTGTTTCAAGACCTCTTGTACCAATCTGTAGTCATCTACTTGGACGACATTCTCATCTTTTCTCAAGATCTAGCATCTCATCGTACTCATGTATTGGAGGTCCTCTCTCGTATCCGAAGAAATCAGTTATTTTGCAAATTGGAGAAATGCACCTTCGAGCAGAGACAAATTCCCTTCCTGGGATATATTATTTCGGGCACCGGTCTACAGATGGATCCCACAAAATTGAAAGCCATACTTGACTGGCCCCAACCTTCAGGCCTTAAAGCCACTCAACGCTTCCTAGGATTCTCCAACTATTATCGTCAATTTATCAAGGGGTACTCCTCTCTCGTGGCTCCCATCACAGCATTGACCCGCAAATCTGCTGAAGCTGGTATTTGGTCCTCTGAGGCTATCCAAGCCTTTATATTATTAAAGTCTCTCTTTTCATCCGCACCCATTCTTCAACAGCCAGATTGTTCTCGTCCCTTTGTCCTGGAGGTAGATGCCTCTTCTGTTGGCACAGGAGCCGTACTATCACAGCGAGGTCCTTCTGGAAAACTTCATCCCTGCGGATTCTTTTCCCGTCGCTTTTTACCTGCTGAGAGGAATTATGGGATTGGCGACAAAGAGCTCCTGGCCATCAAATTGGCTCTCTCCGAATGGAGACATTTACTAGAAGGAGCGCAATTCCCTATCACCATATATACCGACCATAAGAATTTGCTTTACTTACGCACTGCCCGATGTCTAAATCCTCGTCAAGCAAGGTGGTCCTTATTCTTCTCACGCTTTGATTTCAACATCACTTTTCACTCAGGATCTAAGAACACGAAGGCAGACGCCTTATCTCGCTCTTTTGATCCAGCTGACATGGAATCCTCGGAAGATAAGAAATTCATTGTAAATCCATGTCAAGTATTGGCAGCTACACACCTGAAAAAGGGTTGTCCTCCAGGCAAAACATTCATCTTGCCACATCTACGCACCCGGCTCCTTCACTGGGCTCATCACTCACTCTTCTCTGGGCATGCCGGCATTCGCAAGACCTGGGACTTATTGTCCCGAAGCTACTGGTGGCCTTCCTTGCTGGAGGATGTGAAGAGATTTGTTGCTGCTTGTTCCAAATGTGCTCAACACAAGACCTCTAGGAAGAAGCCTTATGGATGCTTGCTCCCATTACCCATTCCTGATTACCCTTGGTCACAGATCTCCATGGATTTTATCACGGACCTTCCCCCTTCCAAATCCTGTACTGTAGTGCTTGTGGTCACGGATCGCTTCTCTAAAACAGCCCACTTTATTGCTCTCAAAGGCCTTCCTTCTTCCTCCTCCTTAGCCGATATTTTTATTAAAGAAATATTTCGCCTCCATGGCTGTCCTCAACATATTGTCTCCGATAGGGGATCACAATTCATATCAAAATTTTGGCGGTCTTTTTGCAATAAATCCGGGATCAAGCTTGACTTCTCTTCCGCATATCATCCCCAGTCCAATGGGGCTACTGAGAGAACCAACCAAGAATTAGAGAAGTTTCTCAGAATATTTATCTCTAGTAACCAAGACAACTGGGTGGACCTTCTCCCTTGGGCCGAGTTCGCCCATAACAACCATTTTCATGAGGCCATCTCTAACTCCCCCTTTTTTGTTCTGTATGGCTGCCATCCTAGACTACCCACCTTCTCTCAAGTCTCATCTTCTGAAGTTCCAGCAGTGGACTCTCTGGTTCGTAACTTCTCTGATATTTGGGAACAAACCAAGACAAACTTAAAACAAGCAACTACTCGTTCCAAAAAATTCTACGATAAAAGGAGAAGAATGACTCCAAGTTTTGCAGTTGGTGACAGGGTATGGCTATCCACCCAGAACATTCGTTTAAAGGTTCCCAGTAAAAAATTTGCTCCCAAGTTTATTGGCCCATTTGCTATATCTGAGATTATTAATCCCGTAGCCTTTAGATTGAGTCTGCCTCCCTCCTTACGCATACCCAATGTCTTCCATGTCTCCTTGTTAAAACCGATGGTAACCAACAGATTCTCCACCTCATCCAGAACTCCTCCTCCTGCTGTGGATCGGGATCAAGTGGAATACGAGATTAAAACTATCCTAGATTCTCGTAAAGTTCAAGGTGCCATACAGTTCTTGGTGGATTGGAAGGGTTACGGCCCTGAGGAGCGCTCATGGGTAAGAGCCATTGACCTACATGCTCCCCGTCTACTTAAATCCTTCCATAAAAAATTTCCTTTGAAACCCTATTAGGTGTTCGGAGTCCACCTTTATGGCAGGGGGTACTGTTACGGACTTACCTTATCCCCGCCGCTCCGTCCAGCCGCACTTCCGCATTCAGGACCATGTGACCGCACCCGGAGGCGGTCACATGACCACAACCTAGAGGCGGGGATTTTGAATCCCCTTCTGTATAAAAACCTCACTCTGACACTCGCTGAGTGTCAGAGCAACACTTACCTGTTCCTGGCTCCTGCTCTTCGTGGATTGCAGTGTCTTCCTGTTTCCTGTGTCTCCTGTGTGCTGATCTCT
The DNA here is from genome assembly GCF_038048845.1 of Mixophyes fleayi. Lineage (NCBI taxonomy): Eukaryota > Metazoa > Chordata > Amphibia > Anura > Limnodynastidae > Mixophyes > Mixophyes fleayi. The sequence continues at coordinate 246,084,374 of NC_134406.1, forward strand.
GCCTGTTTGACTTCCCTGGCTCTCTATTCCCTGTGTACCGACCCGGCTTGCTGACCATTCTCCTATTCTTGTGACCCGTGTACCGAACCTGGCTTGTTGACTCCGAGTTGCCTTCTGATTCTGCCTGACTCCATTCCTGTGTACCGAACCGGCTTGTTGACTCCGCTACCACCGCTTCACTCCGCTGTACTACATCTTGAGGCGAACCTGGGGACCGCGACCTGCGACTCCTGGCAGCGAAGCCCACCCCGCCTTGCGGCGGTTCTTGGTGAACACCGGGGAGATCGTTAGACTCCGCACCTCAGGTAAGCCAGCGCTAATCAAGATTAGTAATATAGTATCCAGAATCTGTTACAATCGTATAGAAGGCCATAATTTATTTTAAACGTAACCATACCAGTAATTAAAAAAGAATTCTGTGTAAGGGCTAAACATAAGTTAAAAAAATGTTCCCCATCAAGCTCCTCAACATTTATACATGTTGGGAATTTTTAGACAATATGGGGTTCAGACCAGAGAACCATGAGAAGAAGCTCAGTTCTAAAACCTACATAAAAGCTTTCACGTAGCAAATACACAATAAACAGTCTCTTAATATACTCTTTCTTGTGACCCTAACACTAGATAGATAGAGACCAACTCCCTAGCCACCGGCCACTACCTGGCATCGGTCACTGACCAATGAAACAGAAAGGTTTAAATAGTTTACCCTCCTCCCACACGCCCTTACTTGATGGACAAATGACATTCCCACCCTGCCATTAAAAGGAAATTCGTTGCACGTGCTCTGTTTGATTGCAGACACAACCTGTGAGGCTGCTGCTTGCTATGTAAAAAGATTTTTTTAAAATCACTGAAAAACATGCAAGTTAAATCAGACTCTTTACCGTTATTTAGTCACACAAATGTCCTCCACCTGTTTCTCTTAAACTTAGGTGAACTACTGTACAAATGTGTAAGGTGACTGCAGCCTTTCTCTGCAGATTGTCAGCTAAATGCCTGTCTCCTCTTTTACAATACTGTGGAAAACACCTCCCTTTGTCACAACAGATACCGAGGTATTCTGGAATGGCCTAACATTCAGCCATCAAATGACTGCAGTCATTGTAGCCTGACCCCTTGGCCTCTGCACTACAAGGCCATCTCTGTCCAACTTGGCCATCCATGTGTAGTCAAATTGAAAATCTATCTGATCACTCCTGTGAAGAGTGAGAGACAGATCTCAGAGCCTGCTTGATTATATCATGGATTACCTGTTGATTCCACCACACATGCTATAGTAACTGAGATCTCTGTACTCCTCTTGGGATTCTTGTTACCGGTATCATGTGACTCCTGTGGTACAAAGTGATATTTCAACTATACTAATGCTAAAGTTCATCAGCTGCAAAACATTCATCCATTCCCTTACTACTAATAAAGATTGCACATAAAAACATTAAGAGAAGTATCCTGAGATTATCTTTTTCTTTAAAAAAAAATATATATTTTTTTTTTTTCTACTGCCGCTTTAATAATATTTTCCATGGTAAGGGTAGATTAGCTATGTATCCTCTTTGGGAACTGAATATATACAGGATTTATTTACCCAGGATATATTTAGATGTGTACTCTAGGTTGGTTGGGTACGTGGCTGAAAGACATCATCATCACAATTTATTTATAAAGCGCCATCAATTCCGCAGCACTGTACAGAGAAAATTATTGCCATTCAAATCTGGCCCTGTCCCATATGATCTTACAGTCTAAATTGTCTCTCACACACACACACACACACACACACTAGGGTTAATTTTGTCAGAATCTAATTAATCTACCAGTATGTTTAGCGCCCGTAGGAAATCCACGCAAATCTGGGGACATAGATATTGGTTTATACTCATTAATGGTAAATCCTGATACTTCCACAGAACATTTAATTCTGCCAAATATTGGTTGTGAGGGTTGGTGAGGATGGGATACATAGAGCAATAAATTGTCACTATAGCATTTAATATAACCCTTAGATTAAATACTAGAGTGGCCCAGGCCCAGCTATTGCCGCTTTAAATTTAGAAATGTCCATGTCACTCTGCTTGTACAACTGAAGCCCCTGCATGCTGTATCTTCGGAATTTAAAGCAGTCTGCATGGTGACTGTTTGGAGATGTGCTTTGAGGGTTTACTCGTAAGTCTGCATTTCATCCTTGTTGCGCTTCTTGTCATCGGCATTTCTTTGTCTATATAATGCTTGTCGCTCAAACTGTTGTCAGGAAAATGTACCCGACCCTTTAAATTTACCTCCCCCTCCAATGGAACATGGTTTTGCCCAGGTGCAAAGCTACTCCTTTTTTATGCTTTGCCCTCCTTAATGACTCAGGCCCTCAGAGTCTAAGCTAATTAGTGTATCTGGTAACAATGTTTTCTTTATCTTTTATTTCTGACCCCATTTCACAGAATTTCTGGTATGTGAAAATCCTAACTGACGGAGCGTAAGCAATTGTGATAGAATTGCTTACGCTCCATCAGTCAATTTGCAATCACTTTGACTAATATTTTAAAATCTTGATTTAATAGTGTTATTGGTGTGAAGATATATGTTCCAGATTCACTGCTTGGATTCTAAATATAATATAATAATATAATAATCACTACTTCAGCTGTACAGACCAGGCAATTATCTTTTGTTACTTGCTTTGCTTCCCCACTGGATCCTATAGGATGCAAGTCATGCGGTCGGACAAAGATCAACTCATGGTTATTGTCCTACCACATTTTTCACAAGTGCTGATTGACATCTAATAGATCCAGATCAGTGAATGGGATTGACAGTCATTATGTGCCAATACAGGCAGCTATTTGCAACCAATATTCAAGCAAATATAATGTGGTTTATTGCTCTCTTATATCTTATCCTCCAACTTTACTCTGTGCTTTCTTTGGCAGAGTTCATATTTTAAATTATGAAAATGCCCTTTGACCGTCTCCACAACGAAATCACACTAGACTGACCTACAGACCAGAAAATGTCATATGTTATGTATTAGCTAACCGACATGGCAAGATTTTATTTATTTATCGCTTTAAACTTTGTCCATTAATACAGCAGACTCTAATCCTCCAAGTTAAAGAGCTTCTAAAACCTATTGTCAGAAGATGCCGTGTATGGAAGGATTAGGAAGATGCGTAAATAGACTGCAAATAAATTAGATTATCTCAGCAACCAAAAATACACAGCAATAAAGTATTATGTAAATAGGTTCATTTAGCTTGGCATATCTAGGCCCAAATCAAATTAGTTATTTGTTTATTGTTGGAAATTAGTGATGTGCGTTGATGCGTCTGGTTAAATGGATGGGAACAGTCATTTTGGTAGAAATAGCTGGCCTAATGTATCTGTAACCTGTCAACACAGCAACCTCTATGCCAGTGGTTCCCAAACTTTCTCAGTTCGAGGCACCCTTAGGGTCTCCATAATTTTTTCAAGGCACCCCTAACCCAAATGAATTACCAAGTAGTCCCCTCTTGCTTACAACTGGCCCTGGCCGAGGCACCCCTGTGAGATCACTGCGGCACCCCAGGGAGACTGATTTATGTCAAGGGCTACGTGTGTGACTCTCCAACCTCAAAAAGTTCCCCACATTACCCATAATTTCAAGTACAAAAAAACAATACCTAAAAACTTCATCATCCCCATATTGCTCATCCATATGCACCCATATGCCCACCAGCTCCAAATTTTCACCTCATGCCACTCAGACCTGCCACATGCCCGCAAATCTTACATGTACTCCAAAACTGCCCCTGACAAGCCGCTCAGACCTCCCCACATGTCCAGTACCCGCAAGGCATTGTGGGAGTGGCCGGTGCGATGTCATCAGTTAGTAACATAGATGCTTCTAGAAAAATCACATTACAGAAGAGCTCAAATTGAACACACGGAGCCTGATTCATCAAGGCACGTATCTGCTGATTTTGTGTATATCGCATGCAACATCAGTCTATCCATGGCCAGAAGCGGGCCATATGCAACTAAACGCAGCAATGTTCACTGCTTCTACGTACACAGAGGACACTTACTACAGTCTATGATTTCTGGGAGGGAACGGGGCAGGGAAAGGGTGTTCGCCTGTAGTCAGTGTACTGTAAGTGCCAAACTCGAGCGCACGCAGCCACGGCCGAATCAAGCTTTAGGCATCACGGTTATTCGTTGGTTCCTCACTCTGCTTTGATTGTGACTATGCTCTTGGATTTTGATTCCTGTACTCCTGCTATCGCTTGGATTCTGACCTCTGGCTTCCCTGACCACTCTTTGGATTTTGATTCTGTACTTTGCTCCCAGCTGGCTTGAACCCAGACCATCTGACCATTCTCTGTTCCCCTATCTACTTTGCTAGTAACTGACTTGGAGAACCGGAACCTGCGCGTCCCTTGCAGCAAAGACCAAACATCCTTGCGGAGGGTTGTTAGACTCAGCGCCTCCTAGCTCAGTAGTGCAAATACTGGCAAGTACCTACCATCTTCTGCCTAAATCTATGACAGTATTCTCTGGCTCTGATGTCTAGTACTGGTGAACCTTCCGCCTGTGAGCTGCTCCTTCTCTTGGCCCAGCGGGTAGAGCAATAGGAGTCCTATCAGGCTTGTAGCAATGTGTTGAAGGGGTAGTGTCTAACCTGGATTCCCTCCAGAGTTCTCTTGCCTCTTCACAGACCACTCCTGTCTTACCGCCAAAATCTCCCTAGCCCTATCAGGATGCACCTTAGGATATATAAGGCAGCCTCTGACACATGTCTAGTGCCAGAGTATTTGGTCTTCAGCCTTGCTCCACCGTTTGTTCCTGTGTTGCTGTTTTGGATTCTGACCCCGGCTTGTTCCCGACTTCTTCTTTGGTTCCTGATTCTGGCTTAGAGTGATATTTGGTATTGACCCGGCTTCCTAGCCATTCTCCCGCTTCTGATTTGGCTATATCCGTTCCTCTGGTTTTGACCCGGCTTGCTGACTACTCTTCCATCCTGCATCCTGGTGGGCTATCACCGCTGCCTCAATTGTTACCTCGCCAGCTGACTGATACCGAGGGCCGCGTCCTGCATGTCCCTTGCAGCGAAGTTCATACCTCCTTGCGGGGGTTCCTGGTGAAAACCAGGGGCGTGTTAGACTCCGCACCTCAGTACTCAGCAGCGCCAACTGCTGGCAGGTATCATCAATTCCACCCAGTGATTCTGACAGTCTAGAAGCTTATGTATTCCCCCTACTGAGAAATACAATGGTGACCCCAAGAAACGTAGGGGCTTTTTGAATCGGTGCACCATCCAGTTTGAGTGGAGTCCCGTGAACTGCTCGTCCGAGAGATCCAAGGTGACATATATTATTTCTCTACTCACTGGTCAAGCTCTTGCCTGGGAATTTTCCCTATGGGAGCACAATGATCCATTTCTTCATTGCGACCTTCCACAAGATCTTCGATGAACCTGGCTGTCACTTCTGCAGCCTCCAGTCTGTTAACTTACATCAGGGATCTCTTTCTGTGGGTCAGTATGTCGTTCAATTTCATACTTTGGCATCTGAATTGAAATGGAATAATGAGGCATTGATGGCTACCTGGTATGGCCTAAATGACCTAATAAAGGACGAACTAGCCTTAAGGGAGCTACCTTCTTACCTGGATGACCTTATTTCCCTATGAATAAAAGTAGACATCCACTTCAGGGACCGCTCTCAGTAAAGAGAAAGATCCCTCTGCTACACGCCCTGTCTTGCACCCCGGATTCAGAATCCCACACTGGATCTGGAAGAACCTGTGCTGATCAGTCGATCCCGGCTTACCCAAGAGGTACATGTTGGTTCAAGAACAAACTCTGCCTTTACTGTGGGGACACGGAACACCTCTTATCCTCTTGCCCCAAGAGACCAGAAAATGCCTTCTCCAGGGAGGCCGACGTAGGAGTTGTGGGATCTATTGTCTTTTCTCAGAACCAACCAGATTTATGCCTGTCAGTCTGTACACTCCTAGTGGGCCCCTATTGACCTCTGCCATGGATTCTGGATCTGCCGGGAACTTCATTTCCACTGCTCTGGTGATTCAACTCCATCAGCCAGTGCAGTCCTTGCCGCAGCTGTTGTTGTTTACTTCTGTTGATGGCAACAGTGTCTCAAATAGTTTAATCACCTGCATTACCAATCCTGTCTGGCTTCTGGTAGAAGATCTTCATACCGAGTGGATTAGGTCTTATTGGTCTTACTGTAGTCCATATCATTCTGGGGTTACCTTGGTTGAGAATCCATTCTCCACAGTTCAATTGGCAGCTTGCGTAGGTTACTTCCTGGGGACCTCTATGTAATAAACAATGCTGTTCCCCGGTTCATCCCGTCTTGTCGCACACATCTTGCCACACCCTGACCCCTAAACCTGCCTTTCCACAAGCCTATGCTTCCTTCCAAGATATGTTTAGCAACTCAGCCTCTGAGAAACTGCTGCCTCACTGCCCATCTTATTGTTCTATTGATGTTATCCCAGGAAAAAACATTCCCAGAGGGAGAACCTGTTTATCTCTACCAGAGTCCCAGGCCATGTCTCAGTATATCTCTGAGAATTTACAAAGAGGCTTTATTCGGGAATCCTCCTCTCCTGCAAGGGCTGGTTACTTTTTCATTAAAAAGGAAAGACGGTTCTCCGAGACCCTGAACTGGTCAACTAAGATTTAGAACTTAGACTCCTTATGCTGCTACTCCTCGAAAACCCTGTCCACTTGAAGCAATCTCACAACAATTATCTTCATGAGTCTACCAGTACCTCACCATTCTTTATCGTTTTTGGAGCACATCCTACTCAGCAGCTGACACTTTAGGTGCGAGACTTTTTTCCCATCTGGTCTCAAGCCAAGACGAAGCTCACGGAGCCCTCTCAACGGTACAAACAATTTGCTGATCGACGTCAAAGAACCTTCCCCTTCCTTCATATTGGAGACAAAGTCTTGCTTTCCACCTGCAATTAAAACTTCTGCTACCTTCTATGAAGTTAGCGTCCCACTTCATTGGTCCTTTCACCATTATTCAAGTCATTAACCCTGTAACTTATAAACTTAATTGATCATTTTCCCTCAGAATTCATAACTCCTTCCATATTACACTACTGAAACCATTGGTTCTCAATGAATTCGTCAAGGAACCCTTTCGTCCATCTGCCATTAACTCAATTTCTAGGAGTATGAAATTAGCCAGTGCCTGAATTTCAGGCGCTGTGCCTGCTTCCTTGCTGCCGCACAGGAACAGTCGCCTGTCTTCCACAGCTGGGCAAATCCTGTTGGTCAGCAACAGGAAGCTTCTCCCCTAGCCATCTTTGCGGCATGGCACGAATGCCAACTGCTTCCATATTTATTCTCTACATTATAACAAAGCAGAGAATGAAGCAGATCGGTATCAGCCAGCTGGGAGATGCAGATGAAAGCTTCACGGGCTGCCTTTTTACCCAATACTGCTCTATACTTTGCTGTGACTGGTCTACTCTTTTCTCAACTTATCAACACAAAAGACATTTCTAAAAACTGGTGCAGAAGAAAAAGGTGCTGTTGTCTCTAGCAACCAATCACATTTTAATTCTCTTCCAGTTAAAGAAACAAAGTAAGACATCTGATCAGTTGCCTTTGTTGTGTCATGTTTGTAAGCTTGATTCTTAATAACTTTGGTCCTTTTTCGCCTACAAATACTCTTTCCTGTATAAATATAACTGAAAAGTGCAAAGTGCATCTCATAGAAGTGTACGGACAGCACCTCTGTTCACCCTGAGATATCCTTTTGCAGGAAGCAAAAGGCTGCATGCTTCCCTAAAGTTGTCTCTTCAACCCCCACCACCTCATGTTAGTAATTTCATCAGGCAAAATGAAATCTCATTTTCCACATGAAAGTAAAGCGCTAATCTGCACAGATCCATCCAACTCCTCCCATACGATGGTGTAAATGTTTGTATCCCTACAGATGCTGCCACATTAGCCCCCAAATCCATGTGCTCAAATTGGTGCTCTTTCGTGAATGTCCCTTACAGAAAGGAAACTGGAGGAAAAATATTAGCAACAGTATCAGTGTGAGTGCATTTCCTTTTGATCCATGCACTTTTCCTGGTTGTCCAAGTAAGTACAACACAGGGTTAGTTTAGTTCCATGTTGCCAGTATTTTCTCAAATCTATGTTCTCTTTGTACACAACACAACCGACAGACATTTAAAGAAACACATGCACGAATGACCCCTAAATTAACAATTTTACACACAACCTGTTCAACTGTCATAATCACCTGTAAACGCCACACTATGCTAAGTCTATGTACTCATGGACAAATTGTGATCAATTGAATACTTTGTCTTATTCACTCTCTGATCATCTCCCGCTTGGACTACTGCAACCTCCTCCTTATTGGCCTCCCCCGCTCTCATCTCGCTCCCCTTCGATCTGTACTTAACGCAGCCGCTAGGCTTATCTTCCTTTCTCGCCGCTCCTCTTCTGTCTCCCCCCTCTACCAATCCCTTCACCGGCTCCCCTTCCCCTACAGAATCCTGTTCAAGCTTTTCACTCTTACATACAAGGCCCTCGCCAACTCCACTGCACCCTACATCTCCACCCTCCTCTCTATTCATGCTCCATCCCGCCCTCTCCGTTCTGCCAATGACCGTCGCCTCTCTTCCCCCCTGATCACCTCCTCCCACGCGCGTATCCAAGACTTCGCCCGTGCTGCCCCCCTCCACTGGAACAAGCTCCCTCCCTCCATCAGAACTTCCCCTAATCTGTCCAGTTTCAAACGGGCTTTAAAAACCCACCTTTTTCTTAAAGCCTTCTAGTCTCCCACTTAACTTCCTACCTTTTCTTCTGCCTCTTCCTCCCCCCTTATCCTTATCCTCCGTTCCTCCATTTCTCCCCCGTGTCTCTCTGTCTGTCTACCCCACCCCTTAGATTGTACACTCCTTTGAGCAGGGTATTCTCTCCTCCTGTCTTCACCACTGTTAACTCTGCTCTCCAGCTACCTAGCCCTCCTCCTTGAGGACCCTCTTTCCCGCGTCCCCTCTCGCCCCCTCCACTCCCCTTGGGGGTCTCCCTGTCATCCGTGCCTTCCCTCTTGGACTCAGTCATTGGCGGACCTTCCCCTCTCCCCTCTTCCGCCCCTCTAGCTGTGCTTTGAGCTCACTGAGTTACTGTGATTATTGTTTACTGTACTGTGCTGTCTCACCTCGTATTGTAATTTCGTTTTTCCCTGTACGGCACTACGGACGCCTAGTGGCGCCCTATAAATGAAAAATAATAATAATGAATACTTTGAGGACTGCACTCTCATTACAGACTTCTAAAGCTAGATGGACCAAAAATGCATATAAGACATGTCCAATGATTCAATTTAGTATAGTGCGTATTTAGTGCAGTCTTCAGAGTGATCTACTGACCAGAGTCTATTGATCAGTACTGAGAAACACATATCAGACAACTTTTAAACCACCTGTGAGTACATACCCAAAAAGCAAGAGCATGTTATTTTGGACTATATAATAAGAGAAACCAGAAATATGTGTCAAATTCTCTGTCATGTATAGAAGGTTTGCTTTCTGAAATAATACATCTGCATATGTAGAAATTTATAGTTGTGCTTCTAAATGATCAATTCCCTAATTTTTCTAGAGAACTTTCCATAATAGCACACCTGGCATTCTTGCATTCAAAAACTGCATTAAATTTGACTCTCAACTTTCTTGAACATCTGACCCTATTAGACATCCGCTCTTGCTAATAATTCCTTGCAGCCAAATCACTCCAAGCTGCATCACTGTTCACCCCCACCAACCTCCCCCAAAAAGTCCATAAATACAAATTCTAAAATAGATTTAAAGCAATCGGACAATAGACAGGAGGTAGCTCATATAAATGTGGAAAGAGATAAAGAACGGGAAATAACTACAATATTTACTTTAATACTGCATTAGCCTCAATTTATCTTCCATTTATTAATGAAGAAATAACACTGAATTCCCTCTCTAACCATAATGAGAAAGAACAAACCCAGCTGTTTTAAATACAACAATGTCATAACTTGAATATAAAACTACCATTTGATGAGAGAAAGCATTCCATATTTCACATAATGAAAATATAATGGCAGACAAAATAAATAAGTCATTGCCTTTAATGCACTGTTCATATCTTTAGGAAATAAGGCTTAGGGAAGTCTCATTAGAGCGTACGGTTCCTGACAGACACAAAAGTGCATCGGATAATCTGGCTGTACCGTGACGTCATTCAGTGATTCTCTCCCGAATTTGATTGTGGTCTTTAATTCCTTTAAGTCCTACTAACCTATTTTGGTCATGTCTAATGAATTCATAAAATGCTTTCAGCATTGCTCTGGTTTTAACTCAGCCAAATTCATTGATTTTAATTTCCTTAAAAGTGTCCTTAAATGTGTATTGATCCTTTCCGCATGAAAGAACAGAAACTTGATTTTAACCCACCAAACAACCTGGAATGGGTATGAGACACAGCTATGTTATACTGCATACTGTACAATTCATTTCAGGATCATTCTTAGTATTGAGCTAATACCGTTCATTTAATTGCCCGCTTCTCCACTTTAAATGAAACTTTCAATGAAGTCTACTTTATAAATGAATGGAATTTAATTTGTGAAATGATATCCAAATAAGCCACTCCTTTTCTGAAGCAATGCCCGAGTAAGCAATTTACATGAAGCAATGTTGTCAATGTTTTTGCATATTGAACCAGAGCATGACACAGACCAGTGCTGAGATACGATCCCACCAAAAGACAGACTGTTTTGCTCTTGTTGGAGCTCATCAGTGTAAGTATTTGTTAAGTGACATAGAAGCAGCATTACTATGTATATTATTGCTATATATAAGAAAAAAGTACTTTCTTTACTTTAAAGTGCTCCATTCACCAACGACGAAAATGCATATTTTGGGGATATACTAAACAGGAGAACGCATTAGATACTTGTATAAATTAGTATTATAACATGGTAACTAGTAGTGTAATAGTAATATTATTGATCACAATAGTTTTATGAATAAAAGGACGATGGTGCTCATACTAAATAACATAACATAAACATAAAATAACAAATAAACATCCATGTTGGGCTCATGATCCATATATTTTGGAGCTTATTAAAAAACAAAAAAAATCAAATTGTAGTTATTCCAAATATGTATGTAAATACCTCAGGAGTTTGTAGAATCTAGCCATACTGCAAATAAGGTTTCGTTCAAGTGGAAGACATTTTTGCAAATCAAACATGCAATGCAATCTATAACCTCAATGTAGAAGGGGCCAACGGTTATACAAAGTTTGGGGCACTTTTGGTATAATGGGAGGGCTGGTGAACTTTGCCAAAGCACCGTGTTCGACTACCTTAGTGTTTGGCTTTTATATTCTTTCCCTGTGCTTCCCCTAGGAACTCCTGTTTTTTTATTTCACCTGGTTATGGACGTTTATGGATGTTGATTAGGCACTTCACAAGTCATTTTGTGTACCAGTCCCTGAATTGTTGACATCCCTTGCTGCTTCCTTAGTTACAGTTATCTTCTCCATCAGGCCAGAAAGCAGTACGGAAAGTCACAAGCTGCGAGCTCCTGGCATAGCAGCCCATACCACCTTGCGGAAGTTCCTGGTGAAAACTTGGGGGCTCGTTAGACTCTGCACCTCTCTTCTGCTAGCGGCAAATTCTGGCTGACAACTGGAATACAGCTCTTTGTAAATATATCGTGACAGACCCCCCCCCCACCTCCTCTCTACAGCAGGTGTACAACAAAATATGGCTCCTCACAACCATGGAGAAAATATCTGCTTATCTGAAAAATAAATCCCACAAATTCACCCAGATCTGGAATCTATGGTATCACTACACCACCCCAACCAAACACAACCCTTCTACCAGCAGATTTTCAGACCTTCTTTGGTAAGTTGCAACATATTCGATTCAACTTACACCAGAATAAATTTGATGGTTCACCCTATTGTTGCGTTGACTAGCCGACTGGCCTCCGTTCCCTTTACCTCAACTCCGCCCTCCCTCTCACCTTCATTGCACACAGGCATTTTCTCAAACTTTTAGCACTGATAGGCACCTGTTGATTGCTCTTGCGCTTTCACTATATTTGGTATCATGGCTAACATTTGCCTAAATGTACCCTTTGTACACACTCAATGTATGTTACTGTTTGTATTGTTATAACGGAAAATCAAAATAAAGTTGCTAAAATATAAAATAAAAAAGCTAATACAGACTTGAAAAGCATACTATGTACACCAGCCCTGTGCTTTACACAATACAGTGCCTCCAGATAATCCAGGTGCTACTGCAGAAGAATGTGAAGGCCTAGACAAGAAGAGTCTATGGGGTAAATGTATTAAAACTTCTAAAAAAAAAAAAAGCAAATTGGAGGTGTTGCACATATACAGCCAATCAGATTCTAGCTATCAGTTATCTAATACATTCTAGGTAATATACCCCCATATCTGTTCCAGTGCTGGTCCATGAATGAAATCGTTTCATAGTAATAAAAATGAAGATTTAAAGCTTGAACATTAATATTTTATTTATTTGGTAAGCTTTTTATATTGTGCCTACATCTTACGCAGCACTATACAGAGAACATTTAATCATACTTGCCCACTCCCCCAGAAAGTCCGGGAGACTCCAGAATTCCGGGTAGGTCTCCCGGACTCCTGGGAAAGCAAGCAAGTCTCCTGCATCGTGCAAATTGGTAGCCAAAATGACGCAATTTGCGGTGAATCACACCATTTTGGCCCCACCCCTGCGACAAAATGACGATTCCATTGTAGGGATGGGGCCAAAATGATACTAATTGCCATGCCCCACCCCCTTCCACTCCTCCAATCACACTGCCTCTCCAGGATGCCAACAAAAGAAAGTTGGCAAGTATGCATGTAACGATTTGCATCTGACCAAGCCAAAGTGGAGCTTACAATCTATATGCCCTATCACACAGAAATGTCATTTTTTTTTTCAGAAGCTAATTGACCTACCAGTATGTTTTTGGAGTGGGAAGAACCAGAGCACCCATGGGAAATCCACACAAACACGGGGAGAACATACAAACCCCTCACAGATAACGTCCTGTTCAGAATAGAAGCAATGGCTTCGAGGCAGCAGTGCTAACCAATGGCAATAATTGAATGGGACAATCAGTCGATGTGGTAGGGCTACAAAGCCGAGTGTAAATAGCGTGAACAAACAGAATAATATATAAAGCAATAAGTGCTAGGACACCATATTCAGTAATTATCTAATATTAATCAGATAGATCTCGTTCATGTAGCAAAAGAGGGTTCTACCATACATCAATTTGATATGTAGAGGGCAATAATATAACAATTCTCTGTTACAAATAACACTTGTTATGTATTATGGACTATATAAAACCCACCTGGGGGTAAATGTATCAAGCTGAGAGTTTTCCGGCGGGTTTGAAAAGTGGAGATGTTGCCTATAGCAACCAATCAGATTCTACCTATCATTTTGTAGAATGTACTAAATAAATGATAGCTAGAATCTGATTGGTTTTTCAAACCCGCTGGAAAACGCTCAGCTTGATACATTTACCCCCTGGTGTTTTTCTCCCTATCCTTTTCTATACCAGGTGTTCTCATAGGTTTCATATTATTTATATATTATATATATGGCAAAATACTTTTTCTGTATTAGAGTCATTTCTATTTTAAGATTAACGTCCCTTTAAATGGATTAAATCCTCATTGTCACATGCTGTTTGTATTCATACCTTGTGCAGGGCTAGTGGCCTCTGCTGCCGGAGCTGTGCCCATCTAAGTGCTACAGGGCATCTTGCTGGAAGCAGATGATTCATAGCATTAAAGAGCCAATTCCAGTAACAATTAATGGGCCATTATCTCCAAGCGCAGATTGTGCTACTCTGTCACTGCTTACGTTAGACTGGGCTCTCTAAACAAAAGGAAGTCCAAGTTTACAACATCTACAAAATACTACATACGGAAACTAGGTCAGTGTCTGATTCCATAGTACACGATCCTGTTAAGTTATGGTTGGTATTTTAACAGGTCTCAGACGTATAACTCGTCCCCTTTTAGCAGAGCTGTGATGGGAAATTGTCTTTTTACTTCTTTTATATTCTTCATCTTACTTGTTTAGCTCATGAATGAGATTCTTTTTGGCAAACTTGTTGGCACCTTGTTTTTCCATGATGTAGGAGGTCTCCTGGTACAGAGTTTGGTTTGGTGGACAAACAATTAATTTTTTCTGGAAAACAGCCATTTCTCCGTTACATGTAATGTAGAAAATGTTTTTGTTTTCTTAAATTGACCTCAACAACCATCTATTAAAAGTGTATTTACATAAATTATAATACAAGTAACGTGTATATATGTAAAGTGTTCTGTGAAATATACCCTTATATTTGGAGAGTACTGATGTCACTCATGTAATATATGATGTTATATTTGGTAAGCATCATTTGTGTCATGACTCATTGCTTAGCATTTGATAATGGAATTTATACCTTTAGGGCTGTGTTTCCCAAATCCAGTCCTCAGTGAGCCCTAACATTGCATGTATTTCAGGGCAGCACGGTGGCTCAGTGGTTAGCACTTCTGCCTCACAGCACTGGGGTCATGAGTTCAATTCGCAACAAGGACCTTATCTGTGTGGAGTGTGTATGTTCTCACCATATTTGTGTGGGTTTCCTTCCACACTCCAAAAACATGGTAGGTTAATAGGCTGCTTACGAAAGAATTAACCCTTGTCTGTATGTGTGCGTCAGGGAATTGAGACTGTAAGCTCAGATGGGGCAGGGACTGATGCGTATGACAAATAGTCTCCGTACAGCACTGTGGAATTGGTGGTGCTATATAAATATATGGTGATGATGTTTTCCAGGTCACATATAGTCATTACTTAATAGTTACTATAACCTCAAGCAAACAGAGTATAACTCCTGCAGTGTTACATATACCACTGCTGCAGAGAAGTGAACTGAAAACTGCACACCAAAGTTGAATTTTATATAAAAATATAAAAGTCACCTGTCTGCGCTGTGGTTCCTTAAACAAAACTCATAAAATAACAAGTACAGTATAAAATAAAGAATAAGAAAATACTTATATTGATTGATGGTATTATATCCCTTCCAAACGATCTCTTTTGTTCTTTTTTTTCTTTTTTCAAATAGTAATCAGAGTACATATAAGGAAAAAGGAAAGATAATAGTGTAATCCTGTATGGTACACCAATAAAAAGCCTCAACAATGATGGTTCAAATATAGAAAATGCAGTTGAGTTGTTATATATTCCTCCAAATATACTGGATTTCTCTTGTTGTGGGATAAACTCCCACAGGGGATTCTACTTACACCGTCAATTCTTGAATAATGGCACTTCAAACAAATGCACAATCTTTTTTTCTTCCTGTAGCGTTTTACAATGGGTTAGTCAGAAACGAATACACCTGTGCTCCAGCAATTCGATATGGGAAAAACACACCATGATATAAAGATCACCATATACAAGCAGTGGCCTAGCATGGGTGGAGCATGTGCTCCAGCCGCTAGGTGACCTGTGGAAATGTTTTTTTCCTCTACTTCTTTCACCTCCTCCTTTAGCGCAGCAGCGTTGTTACGTCAAATCTGTGACACTTAAGGAGGAGGTGAAAAAAAGCAGCCCTTCACTAAATGAACATTCCTCATTGACCCCAACTCAGGCAACACTGTTAATTATCCCGTAACACCAACTAAATAGCCCCTATCATGACTTCGTGATCAATAACACATACCCCCCACACCACCGATAAATTATTAGCCTACACGCTCATCCCCCTTGTACATTAATAGCCTCTTTCTTACTACATTAAGAGACCCCAAGACTTCCCCTTTTCCACCTGAGGTTCTCAGTGTAGAACTCTTCTGTCTGCTTCCTTGCTGTTCTAATGCATTCATTAGGAGAAACGTGTATACTAAGGGGCCTGAGGCACTGGCTGCTTCTGACCTCAGGGGTGGAGGAAGAAAAGGGCAGCCGTTGGGGAGGTGGAGAGGAGAGGAGACAGCCATCAATGAGAAAGGAGGAGGCAGCTATTGGAGTGGTGTACAGAGGGAAGAAATCAGCCAACAAGGAGGAGGAGGCAGCTACATGGGAGGTGGGGGTGGGGGCTAACCAACCAATACTGGGCCAGTCATGAAGCTGGGAGAGTTCCTGGAGGCAGCCACATGGGAGGTGGGGGTGGGGGCTAACCAACCAAAACTGGGCCAGTCATGAAGCTGGGAGAGTTCCTGGAGGCAGTCACATGGGAGGTGAGAGTGGGGACTAACCAACCAAAGCTGGGCCAGTCATGAAGCTGGGAGAGTTCCTGGAGGCAGTCACATGGGAGGTGGCGGTGATGGGCTAACCAACCAAAGCTGGGCCAGTCATGAAGCTGGGAGAGCTCCTGGAGGCAGTCACATGGGAGGTGGGAGTGGGGACTAACCAACCAAAGCTGGGCCAGTCATGAAGCTGGGAGAGCTCCTGGAGGCAGTCACATGGGAGGTGAGAGTGGGGACTAACCAACCAAAGCTGGGCCAGTCATGAAGCTGGGAGAGCTCCTGGAGGCAGTCACATGGGAGGTGGGAGTGGGGACTAACCAACCAAAGCTGGGCCAGTCATGAAGCTGGGAGAGCTCCTGTCACTGTGCAAGGTAGGCTGTTAGCAGTAAGTAGAGTATGCTATGGTGGGTGGTCCAAACAGACAGCCAGACAATGCATAAGTTATGAGTAATAACTATCAGGCCCACCCAAAGGGGGCTCACCCTGTCAATTAAAGTGTTAAACAGTGCTTAAAATAAAAAATATTTTAGGCGCAGATATTGATTGGCCTATTTCAGTGTGGAGGCCTGGAGCTGCAGCTCCATCAGGAACATTATTAATATGCCAGTTTAATATCCTTACATGTTACAGTAAAGGAGTAAAGGGTACAGTATTCCCATTATAGTAAACAACAAAGTGAGGTCAAGTGACTGACAGCCTATCAGTGGCCCTGTGGCGGTAGAGTTACTATAGAGCCTGTAGATGAGCAGTGAGTCCATAGCCGCCTTACTCCATGCAATGGCAATAGTTTCTGCAACTATCATTTCAGCACTAGCGCAGTGACGGACCACTGTGGACATACAGGCCCCCAAACGTGGCAAGAAGAGTAGAGCCGGGTCCTCATCCAAGATTTGCTATGAGGCCCAGCAATGTAATGTCTCGCCCCTTCCCCTTGGTGTGTCTTCTGCTAACCAGCCCCCTATCCAATCATGATGAGCTCTGTTTGTCTGTTTAAAGCTGCTGTTGAGCACAATACTGCAAAGCAAGCGTTCAGCCAATGTCAAAGTATGGATTGTAGCCCTGTCTCTTGTTAGGAGCACTGCATGGTCTACTGACTCTGCAGGAAGCCTGACCAAGGTTTAAATCAATATAGGAAATCAGGGCCCTAACTTAGAACAAGGAAAGATGTTGAACTTGCTTTCAACAAAAAGGACAACACTTCATTATCACTGGGTGAGGCACCAGGAGCAGATTACAGTCAATTTCAACTAAGGACGTATTTTACATCTTCATGAACCCAGTGGACATCAGCTCACCATATGGGCATATCACGAGCATGTCAGCACTAGAATGTGCAAAAATAATGGTTGTTTTAATACTTTGTACTATCTCCCTCTAATTAGCGCTCTGCATATATTATCTTCTATTAAGCGTAACATATGCTGCTGAGATTTATCCTAGTGTAGTTCGAGACACATGACACCCTAACATCATGTAACCTGGATCATTACAGGTTCTGAATCTTTAAGACTCCCTAACACTGTTGTAATTGTCATGTGGATTTCTTACTTTTTTTTTTTTTTTTTAATGTACATTATTTTAATGCAAAAGTCTAGTGAATAACCAAAGTTAGTAAAAAAAAAAAAAACATATATAAATGTATACTTTGATTATGCTCCATTAACGTACATAGTGGAGGCAGCTGAACCAATAATCATAAGAATGCAGTCTATCAATCCCTAGGAACTAGGCACAGGCAGAGGCGTAGTGCCTCAGTTACGTCAATGATTCCTAGTCAATTGTATCCTAATTATTGGTTCGGTCCATAAAATGGCCACATCATCATCATTTATTTAAATAGCGCCACTGATTCCGCAGCGCTGTACAGAGAACTCATTCACATCAGTCCCAGCCCCATTGGAGCTTACAGTCTAAATTCCCTAACATACACACACAGAGAGACTAAGGTCAATTTAATAGCAGCCAATTGACCTATTAGTATGTTTTTGGAGTGTCAAAGGAAACCGGAGCACCCGGAGGAAACCCACGCAAACACGTGGATAACATACAAACTCCACACAGATAAGACCATGGTCGGGATTTGAACTCATGACCTCAGTGCTGTGAAGCAGAAGTGCTAACCACTAAACCACCGTGCTGCCACATCCTCTTTTACAAAAATAAATTTACTTTTGTTATTTTCATTCATCTGCCCAAACATTTTGCAACGGGGCAGCGTTTCTTTTTACACCATTAGAAAGTTTGCAGACACTGTCTCCCCACTCTGATCTACGCTGTCCGCATTCTCTCTACTCTGATCTGCGGACAGCAGTTAGATATGGCGGCAGCTTAGATCAGCTCTGTGGGCTGCCTCCTCACAAATATATAGTTTCAAATATAAAAGAGTCATTACATCAAAGACCAGGGGGTAAATGTATTATAGTGCGTGTTGTACAAGTCGACGGAAATCTGCGAGATGACAGCTTAAATTTAAAGCGGCGCTGCCTTGTAAAGGGAAACTTACCTTTACAATTCCCTTTACAAGGCAGCGCCGCTTTAAATTTAAGCGGTCATCTCGCAGATTTCCGGCGACTTGTACAACCCGCACTATGTACATTTACCCCCAGGTTGTTTAGGGGATCTAATGCTATCACAGTTCAGCTCCTGGACCCAGTGAGGTCAACTGTCATTGCTACAGCCGTCACGGTTCCTCCATTGGTGACAGAGGTTGCACATGGGGTAGGTAAGGCCTGGTTCTGTTACCAGCAGCGGGCATGATACCAACATAAGACACCAGGCTACTCACAGCTACTTCATGTTAGCAGGTAACCACAAGAGTGCCTGTGCAGCACAAAAGCAGAAGCCTTCTCCACAACCAGAAGATGATGAAGGTTCAGTTATTAAAACAGGTAAAGGACAGTTATGTTTGGCAGCAGACTGGGGAGGGCTGACAAACAGGGTCGGGGGTCAGGAACATTTTAAAGAAAAAAAATTCAGTTAGCCAAGTGAACCAACCCAATGTAGCCCACTATGGGTCCGCAAATGCCCCCCACCTCGACAGCAGATGACTATTTTAAGGTATCTACAGTGACTGGTTCTTGCTCTGTGTCCCCACCTTCGGCTGTCTGTCTTTGTTTAACCCAGGTGGCTCCATTGGTAGCGGCACAGAAATGCCATCCACCAAGGCCCGTTTTATTATTGGTGGCAGATACTGCTGCTCCCTTGTAGTGACAACACACACTTTCCTGTCCAGCTGCTACAATTGTTTCTCCGCTTCCTTATGTATCAGGTGTTCCCCAGACCACTTAGATTGTAAGCTCAATTGGCCAGGGCCATCTCTGTACCTTTTGTTTCATGTCATGGTATGTAATTTACTTATGTCATGCTCTCTCTGTGTACAGCTGCGCAGTAAATCGGCACTTTACAAAATACAATATGATGATGATGATTTGGACAGAATATCACCTGTAATATAAAGCAACGCCAGCAAATGAAAGAGAAAACATAAACAAGTAAATATAAAAATACAATTTGTGGAACAAATATCTAGCATTATATGTTATATATTTAATGCGGTTATATAGATATATTGTTCAGAGATTTAAGCAGCCGCTGTGAAATGAAGGCAGGAATTTTGGGGTCTATGTATTAATACAACGATAAGGCTGTTTTTTCTATTGCCGCAAAGTTCATTACACACTATATACCTTCCAGGGGTGTCAGCTGTTTCCTGTTTCTGCAGATTAAGGATTATCCTATGCGTGTAGGACTACAATGGAGTCCAAAAAGGAAATATATTTTTTTTATCAATTAAGCCAGCAAAATCTACTAGCTGGTATTACACTCCACAAAATAACACGTTTTATATAACACCTCTGCTATAAGTGATCGTAATTGATATACAAATCTGTGTTATGACTGTATAGGTTCCTATACTGTTCAAAATGATAATATTTGACGTTATGGGCTGAGCAATATTGCACTTATTATTATGGCTTCCACCATTGGCCATCTAACCCTACTGCAGTAAGTCACATGACCCAGGCCTTCCGAGTACAATAAATCATATTGTTAAAAAAAAGGAACAGCTTGAAAATATAGCGCAGATCCACTAAAATCAGTGATAGGGTAGGACTGACAGGGTTACTAAATATTATTGTTTGGTTACTGTATTTTCCTGAAAGCCACAGTCCGCTCCTGGCTTACTTACCAGCCCTGTCAGAGTCATTCTTCATGCTGATGTTTATTGTCATAATCCTGTATTACATAAATATCTGAATTGTGCGTGGCATTATTATGCTTGAAAAATGTCTTGTTTTTGAATGATTAACCTGTGGAGGAGATTTAAAGGCGGAATACAAACAGGAAATGAGTTTGGCTTCATTAACCTAGAACAATATGTAGCTTTTCCTACTCATGTTATTTTTGCTCGGCTTAGTTCCAGTTGGCTGAAAGTAGGTAGCATCCATTTTGCTTAATTCCAGGGGGTAAATGTATCAAGCTGCGGGTTTGAAAAAGTGGGGATGTTGCCTATAGCAACCGATCAGATTCTAGCCGTCATTTTGTAGAATGTACTAAATAAATAACTAGAATTGCTATAGGCAACATCTCCACTTTTTCAAACCCGCAGCTTGATACATTTACCCCCAGACCTTAATTTAAATAACTTATTACTCATGAAAGCAGTTTTAAACAGTGAAATTGTTTGTAGCATTGTTTGCAGCAACAATAATATAAAGTATTACAGAAAATATAGATATAGGGGTGTGAGAAACTTTAATAGTATTATGATCAGGCCGGGAGGAAGGGTACTAGGTGCCCTAAGCCCCCCTTTCCCCTCTCAGCACTGCATCTCTCCACCTGATTTTACCTTGTGTGGAGCAAATGGGGGGCAATCACTGACAGAGGAGCAGCAAGCAGGAGGCACAACGCTACATCACATTCCCAGCCAATCACTGACAGGGGAGCAGCAAGCAGGAGGCACAACGCTACATCACATTCCCAGCCAATCATTGACAGAGGAGCAGCAAGTGGGAGGCACAATGCTGCATCACAGTCCCAGCCAATCACTGACAGAGGAGCAGCAAGCAGGAGGCACAACGCTACATCACATTCCCAGCCAATCACTGACAGGGGAGCAGCAAGCAGGAGGCACAACCCTACATCACATTCCCAGCCAATCACTGACAGAGGAGCAGCAAGTGGAAGGCACAACGCTGCATCACAGTCCCAGCCAATCACTGACAGAGGAGTAGCAAGTGGGGGGCACAATGCTGCATCACACTTCCAGCTAATCACTGACAGAGGAGCAGCAAGCGGGGGGCACAACACTGCATCACTCCCAGCCAATCACTGACAGGGGAGCAGCAAGCAGGAGGCACAACGCTACATCACATTCCCAGCCAATCACTGACAGGGGAGCAGCAAGCAGGGGGCACAATGCTGCATCACACTACCAGCCAATCACTTACAGAAGAGCAGCGGCTGCAACTTTACTACACGTAAGGACGCGCAGGTAATGTAGGTCACCTTTAAGTGAGCGACCAGTCACTTTGACTATTTATCATCGTAGTGGAGTTAGACTGGGTACACACTTCAGAAAGCTTCTCCCGATGCCATATCAGTAACGATTTTACCAACGACGGAAGAAAAAGAAGAAAAAAAAAAAAGTCCCGATCCGCATGCCGATTTATGCTACACGTTTTACACGATTTACCCTCAGATCTGTGCTCTTCATTTGTCATAACCATCTGCTGAGAAGATCATTACTCTATGGAGATCCTGATCGTGAGTGCATACACACAGCAGAATTGGAAGGACATGGTTCCATCGTTCAAATAGATTTTTAGTCCGATTTAAAAATCAATGAAACGATACAATGTGCTTTGGAACGATAATCGTTCATCGCTGCAGTGTATACACTAATGCAACATCGGGCTGAAGAGTCGTTTATCGTGTGATTGGCAGGATGATCGGATGAAAAGCCTGTAGGGTGTACCCAGTCTAAATGCTTTGGTGACATTTACAGTGGTTATAAAACACATTCACATTATTTGCCATTTTTCACTTTAGATTTTCTTCCATCATGTAATCCAAATAGATTAATTCTGATATACTGAACAATGCAAAATACTCTGAAAGGTCAAAATATCTTTTAAAAAACCCACTAAAGCTCTTTAATATATTAGAAAGAGCAGACAAATGATTACATAAATAGTCACCCTCTTGGTAGAAGCACTTTTAGCTGTAGTTAGAGTTGTGGGTCAATACATCAATGCAAATTTCACATATTCTTCTTTGCTCAAGTTAAATCAGGTTGGATCCTATGGTGAACAGAAATTTTCAGTCCATTCCGTAGATCCTCTGTGTGGTTGAGGCCTGGGCTTGAAGTGGCCTGTTCCAGGACATCAATTTTCTTTTTGTGTATTCAACTCACTGCAATATGGCTTTTGCTGTGTTTTAGCTCACTCTCCTGCTGAAACATAAGTATTCTTGTAAGTCTCAGGTCTCATGCAGAAAGCAAAGGATTTTCACTCAATATTTGTCTATATCATTTTCCAATTATTTTGACTTCTATTTGGACATGTTTTCCAGTCCCTTAAGCAGGGCCCTCTTAAGACCATCTTGGGCCCCCGGGCACAGCAGTGCACCGGGGCCCCTATATATACAAAGAATAAATAAAAAATGATGATTATATATATATATGGGCCCGGCGGAGGAAGCAAAAAAAAAAAAAAAAAAAAACCTGGAAAAAGAAAAGAAGAAAATACTTATCCGGCTCCCTCCATGGTCTCCTCCTCCGTCGCGCTCCGCAATGGATGTCGGGCGGGCGTGATGATGCCCGACATGCACTGCAAGCGCGACGGAGGAGGAGACCAGGGAGGGAGCCGGATCGCCAGCTGACAGCACGGTATTTTCTTCTTTTCTCTTTCCAGGTTTTTTTTTTTTTGGCTTCCTCCGACGGGCCCCCCTGGGCTGCAGGGCCCCCGGGCACCTGCCCATTGTGCCATATGGGAAAGAGGGCCCTGCCCTTAAGAGAAGCATCCACATAACATTATGCTCCCAACATCAAACTACAGTCATGAACAAACGTTTTGAGAATGACACAAATATTGGTTTTCACCAAGTTTGCTGCTTCGGTGTTTTTAAACCTTTTTGTCAGCTGTTGCTATGGAATACTGAAGTAAAATTACAAGCATTTCATAAGTGTCAAAGGCTTTTATTGACAATTACATTAAGTTTATGCAAAGAGTCAATATTTGCAGTGTTGACCCTTTTTTTTTGAAGACCTCTGCAATTTACCCTGGTATGCTGTCAATCAACTTCTGGGCCACATACTGACTGATGGTCGCCTAATCAATGCTTGGAGTTGGTCAGAATTTGTGGGTTTTTGTTTGTCCACCTGCCTCTTGAGGATTGACCACAAGTTCCCAATGGGATTAAGGTCTGGGGAGTTTCCTGGCCATGGACACAAAATTTTGATATTTTGATCCCCAAGCCACCTAGTTAAGGGGATGGAGCACCTTATGGCAAGGTGCTCCATCATGCTGGAAAAGGCATTGTTCATCACTAAACTGTTCTTGGATGGTTGGGAGAAGTTGCTCATGGAGGATGTTTTGTTACCATTCTTTATTCGTGACTGTGTTCTTTGAAAAAATTGTGAGGGAGCCCACTCCATTGGCTGAGAAGTAACCCCACACATGAATGGTCTCAGGATTCTTTACTGTTGGCATGACACAGGACTGGTGGTAGCGCTCACCTTTCCTTCTCCGGACAAGCTGTTTTCCAGATGACCCAAACAATCTGAAAGAGGATTCATCGGAGAAAATGACTTTATCCCAGTCCTCAGCAGTCTAATTCCTGTTTGTAGAATATCAATGTGATGTTTTTCCTGGAGAGAAGTGGCTTATTTATTCTTGACAACAGGTCACAAGTTTTCACCTGACTCTGCGTGCCATTCCTGAGCAAGCTTTGCACTGGCGGTGCCCCAATCCCGCAGCTGAATTTTAGGAGATGGTCCTGGTGCTTGGACGTTCTTGGGCGCTCTGAAGCCTTCTTCACTTCTATTAAACCTCTCTCCTTGAAGTTCTTGATGATCCGATAGATGGTTGATTTAGGTGCAATCTTACTAGCAGCAATATCCTTGCCCTTTATGTGCAAAGCAATGATACTGCACGTGTTTCCTTGCAGATAACCATGGTTAACAGAGGAAGAACAATGATTTCAAGCACTTTGAAATTAAATGCAATTCATCTGGTCACTCTCCATGACATTCTGGAGTACATGCAAATTGCCATCATAAAAACAGAGACAGACTTTGTGAAAAATAATATTTGTGTCATTTTCAAAACTTTTGGCCATGACTGTTTTCATCCATTGGGCATGTTGGTCTCCCACATGCTTTCTGGCAAACTCTTTATGATGGACTTGACAGTGCCTCGAAGAATTTTTACAGTCTTTGAAAACTTCTAATATCATTGCCAAACAATGCTTTCCAAAAACCTTTTTTCAAATTTGCCTTAAATTTTCTTTGATGCTGATAGTGCAGCTATCACTTGGAAATTCACTATCCATGTCACTTTTCACCAACAGGTATATTTACGGTGAAATAAATTAAAACACCTTCATTATATACTAGCGAAAATTTATCAACTGATTACATGGTCTCTGAAGACAATTTGGTTGCATCACGGTTTAAGTGCATTTAAGTAACAATAGTGAATACTTCATGTATTTAGTCAATTGTATGTTTATTTTTAATTAAGATACAGCTTTAGCGTTAACAGATTAAAGTGTATATTAGCCAGGGTAAGGGATTTTGCTTTTCCTGCCACTGCATAAAAATTCTATTTGAAATGGCCAAAAAAAGTGTTTTTAAATTCAAATTGCAAGAAAGTGAACTAAATGCAAATTTATTTATTTTTCCTAACCACCACCTAGGAGTCTCCAGTTGGCAGGATAGTGGAGATATGTGCATTAAAATATCCCTTCCCCATGCTGGACTCCTTAATGCAGGGAACCTAGAACTGGAAGACCAAGCTCACGTAGATTGACCATAGACTGCTCTAACTGGTTCTGGAGACTGTCGCCGGGGAGTTGAGCATGATCTTGTAAACATCAGTCGGATTATTACTGGGTAAGTGTCGGCGGCCGCGGGCACCGCTGCAACTCTCTCTGCCCTGCTGGTGGCGTCATGGCGATGGCCAAGACGCCAAGGCAGGGCAGAGACCGGGGCATCACTTACGGTTACTTCGTCCTGGTTGCCTAGGCAACAACCGGGGCGCTTCAGGCTCACTGCCGCCGCGCCTGGCAAGCGCAGGACTGTCTAGGGTCAGCCAATTATGGTTTTAATAGTGTTAGGAACGCGTCAGGACACTCTGCTCTATCATTATCTCAGTGCTAGTAATTTATTATGCAAGTGCTGGGAGAACTTACAGAGTTTTGCCCTGATTTGGTCATCTGTACTATTTAAAGCAGTGAGGACTGAGCCTCACTGCCGGTTATAGCGTTCTGTCTCAGTACTGCTGCCTGCTCCTGTGCTATTTTGATGTTGAACCTTGAATTGATTTCTCTATGTATGACCTCTGCCTGTACCTGGACTCTGAATCATTGCCCGAGACCCTGACCTTCTGCTTGTACCCGGATTCTGAACCAGTGCCTGAGACCCGGACCTTCTGCTTGTACCCGGATTATGAACCAGTGCCTGAGACCCTGACCTTCTGCTTGTACCCGGATTATGAACCAGTGCCTGAGACCTTCTGCTTGTACCCGTATTCTGAATCAGTGCCCGAGACCCTGACCTTCTGCCTGTACCCGGATTCTGAACTGCGACCCAGACCCTACTTGTGCCCGACGTCTCCACCGATGCTCTGTCCAGTCCTCAAATCTCTGGCCTGTCTCTCCTCCGTGTATTACCTCCTGTACCTGTGCGCTGCCGTGTGAACATAAACTTGTACTACACTGAGTGTAAGTCCTGGGGGCATCCGAGTACCTGTGAGCGGCTGCTAAAGGTGAAGACTTCTTCTACTAATAGTTCTACAAGTTTATGCCGCACTGGTTGCCATAACAGTATATTGGTAAATACAGGCAGAAGATGAGCATTATTCCCTTGTGTGGGGTAATTTTATGAACACATCCTAAGTCTGCAATAATGCCAGAATTTCCAGCCACAAACAGAGATCCTGTCACTTCACCTTATGTGGCTGCAAAGAGGTTCGTGTTTGGTTTTCTCAGAATCAATATTGTGATAATTGAAAAAGAGTTAAAAATATATTTTTAAAAAAGTTTGACAAACATTGGAACAAACCAATGAACATAAAACAGAACAGTTTTTATCTTTTATTCTAATAAAGTTACAAAATTCCACCATGTGTACCCCTATAAGAAACATATACTTTCCATCTTTACAACTTGTCCGTGGACGGGGCCAATATGACACAATTTGCAAAATGTGTTATTGATATCCCTGCCAACCTTCTAGTGAAGTGGGCGGGATCTGGGAGAAAGGTGTGCACCCTAGGGAGTCTACCCAAAAATTCGGGAGTCTCAGACGGACATTCTGGGAGAGTAGGCAAATATGCATCTAGGGCCTGATTCATCTTCGTATGCAACTTGCATAAACAAACACGTAGTTTTCAATACGAAGACTATGTCATGTCTGTCATCACTATCAGTCAGCACTTACACCTGCCACATAGCTGGTGCAAATGATACGGTTAAAGCAGCATACTTACAAGACACCCAGGACTTGAATTGGCCGTATCAGCATAAGAACGTCCTCTGCTGTACATTGCCTACGTTCATCTGCCCCTAAAGTCCTAGACAGCCACATTATTTCCATTCAGATGTGAATTGCACGCAATTGCATTTATGGCTAAAGTCCCGAGCAAATTCATGCAAGGCACAGCGCACAAATGGACTTACGCCCATAATGTACATATAACCGATATAATGCACATATACAAGTATTAGAAGGAGCTTCAGTTTTTATGAAAGTTCCCTAAATTTTACCCAAACTATTTTATAAATTTTCATATTACTTTATTCAGGACCTGTTGATATGAAGTTATGGTTAAACGTTGGAAGACTGGAATGTAAGTTACATATATCCCAGTACCCTAGGTGCATAGGAATGCCAGTAACATTACTCAGTGATGGGTGGAGTGCAGATAAGGTTGTATCCCTGGGATCTCTATATATAGTTATTCCGGCAGGGACAGTGAATAACAGGTATGACTTCCTTGATTTACCATTTATTGATCTGTCTAGCAACAGTGCTTGTTTTCTAAACACATTTGTCAGCACTCCTCCACATCTCGTGTAACACTGACTCAGCGGAGCCTGCGATTCTCGCCCTGTCACTCGGATGAGCTTAGACAGCGACAAATTATGTTTTGCTGGACACTTTGGTTACTATGCTGTTAATATAAAACAGAGCGGCAGCAAGTAGGAGTGAAAAGACAAGCAGATCCTAAAAGATATGAAATAAACTCTGGAATGGATGCCTCACGCCTAAGTGTATTCAATTCACATCAGGTTACTGGAAGCATTGTAAAACATTCATTTAACGCTACTAGCCAAATTGAATGTAAAATAAATATCCAGCCAACCTGTTTGCAATAAAGGACAGCGGTGATTTAAAACAAAGAATTATTACAGTAGTAATTTCAGTGGATTACTGGCATGAGCGATATTGGCTAAAGTTGAATAGCATAAAAACCTGGTAACTCATTTACAGAAAGTATCACATATGTCACTGATCCGTATTACGCTCTGCAGAACATGTATTTGTAAGGTCCGTTTTATACAAGCATTGATTCTATTGACAAGTCAGACATTTCTAATTGTTGAGAAAAGACAGGCTTTCAATAGCACACAAATTCACTGTGAAAAAGATTTTTCTAAATATATAATTAAAATATAACTAATTAAACAGATGTTAAAATGAAATTATTAAAAAAGGTAAATAAAAATAAGGACTGCATGGCGTAGCCCACGGGTCTGTGCGCCGCTGTGCAGGTGGTAGGGTGAGCGGGAGACTGTGGTTTGTCATTGGTCCTCCCAATGACCCCTCTGCTGCCATTTTAAAGTGGCAAGCAAAATTTAATTGTAATTCATAAACAGAGCAGCAGTTACTCTTATATAAATAAGGAGTTCCGTATCCCAGTCTGACAATCTTTCCTGATGCGGGACCGCACAGCCCTACAGATTTCCGGTAGAGGAACTGCTGGAACTCAAGCCCAGTATGGGGAGCAGTTTACAGGCAGTATGAATATAGCTGTACAAGTATAGTAATAGACATTTCTGAGACATTAGATCTGCAGCCATTCTAGCCAAGAGCCTCATTTCACCTGTTATTTAAAAAATAATTTATTATTAAATGCAGCACCAGAGAGCATTTGCTATTTCCTGACCAAGATAAAGGACCCTGCTGCATGCACAGCTACAGATCTGCACTCTCACTTTCCTTTGAAGACAGAACTAAGGCTGGGTACACTGTGCAGAAAATTACTCCCAATGCAATATCTGTAACGATTTTACCAACAACAAAGTACCCATCAGCATGACGATTCATGTGTACACACCTACACAATTTACCTTCAGATCTGTGTTCTTTATCTCATAACCATCTTCTGAAAAGATTGTGACTCTGTAAACTCTATGGAGATCTGTCTACACTGCAGAATTTTCCCGACATCGTTCCATCGTTTATAGAGATTTTTAGTCCGATTATAAAATCAAATGAAAGGATACAATGTGCTTTAGTACGATAAAACATAATCGTGGGAGCGTACACAGTAATACAATATTGAACCCAAGTCTTTTATCATGTGATTGGTACGATAATTGGATGAAAAACCTGTAGTGTGTACCCTACTTAACACGTTCTCAGAAAATAATTCAGAAGTTGCCTACTCTGGAAATGTTATCCTCTTATCCTAAAAAAAATCCCTGAATCATAGTTAGCCAACGTTAGAAAAGACAGGTGGAGTTGCTTTATATGTAAAGACTGACGGGGGATGCAATTATATTAAGGGGCACTCCAGGTAGGATTGAGAGAAGCTGTAGAAACTGCTTAGCGAAAGGTTCTTCAAATAGAAACAATTCCATAACAATATGGGAGAATTACCTGATGTGTACTGGAATCTGACATATGATAAATCAGCCAGAAGTAGTGACATTCTGGATGGTTTGCATGAGGTATCTCAAACAAGTTTGGGAACCAAGACCCAAGATTGGAAACTTAGGTTTGGTTATCAGAAATGCAGATACTTTATCTCATATGTTGAGAGGACAGTGTGTTTAGTGACCAATAGTCTGTGACGTTTAATATACAGGCAGCAGTAAAACTGAGCTGCAAATAGAGGTTTTAGATTGATGTAGTCAAAGCAGAAACCATTTATGTGAATATCTGAATGCAGTGCCAGTTATATTAGGAGCTTTGTGCCAGTTATATTAGTAAAAGGAAAAGAAAGACAAGGAAGAGGCTGTTCTAAGCCCTAAGAAAACTGCATATAAGAAATATACACAGGGCCAATTAAAGAAGGATAAAGCTAGTCTAAAAGCGACCAACCACAACAAAACATGATAACATACAAACAGGAGAAAAGAGTGAAATCAGTACAAAAGGTGAGAAAACATTCTTTATATTAGTGAAATGATAAAAAACTAAAGGTTTTCTTTTTGCCCTCAAATTCTATGTTTCTATGTAAGGTCCACTGGGCAGGGACGGATGAGACTGAATAGTTATGTTTGCTTTGAGCAACGTGTATGTTGGGCCTACATTAAAATGGGATGTTAAAGAGTTTTCCTTGTTGTCAGTAAATGTAGCACTATAGATCATCCTCTTAGAGAGACAACATAATGCCAATCACTGATAGTAAAAGGTGAGATTGTAAAAGTGATGTTCAACTGATAGAAATTCAACAAGAGTGCCCCTCACTTACCCCAAACCTTGCATCTCTTTTGTTCATTTTCTAACTATAGATTGTAAGCTCTCCAAGCAAGGACCTGTACCCAACACCTCTTCAAGTTGTGCTTATTGTACAGCACTATCTGAAATGTCAGTGCCTAACAAATACTGGATAATAATAAAAGGTCAATATATCTATATCTATATCTATATATATATATATCTCTATCTATCTATCTATCTATATACATATACACGCACATTTCACATGTATACCTCTAAATGGAGTTTTAAAAAGTGTTTTCATTTGAGGGGGTAGCTCCAGGTTCCACAAATCACACTAGTTACGGGAATAACACTCTTTATGTGTTGGATGATTTGTAATGTGAATCTACTTTCCACTGCATCTCTCTGGCACGCATTTGTGCACAATGAGCTCTGATTCTACATGGAGAGTGACTTGCATCCCATAGAAATGTGCTGTCCAGCTTATGGAGCTGTACGTGTAATGAATGAATGGCAGGATGTTATAAAAATTCACCACTCTCATGCCAAGTCCTCTCCCATCCCTAAACAATCGTCATACACAGTGAATAAAGATAATGTTACCCACAATCAATATACACCTGGTCAATGACCCTTACATAACTTGCTACTTGTTGCTAATATTACATTCACAAATACTGCCAAGAATGAGTGTACACCATGGTAACCACACGTCATCCATACATTTCACCCACATGCAACCTGCACAAGCCAGCCATACCAACCACGTGCAAAAGTCGTAAATGTCTGACCCACCCTTATATTCACCTCTTACATGTCTCCATAACCCATCGATCTCTGCCATTACCATTGCCAAGCACAGACATTCCCAAACCCACATTTAAAAAAACTCCATCGACTTCACAAAAATCTGCTCTGTAACGCTGGGTCTGCCAGGACGCTCCTGGATACAAGTGGTCTCTGGTGATCAGAGACTGCTGCACCAGAAGACAGGGCACAGGTCATGTTACACTCACACACAGCCCAGCACAAGTAATAGCTGGAGTTTCTGTAAGTGAATGCAGTGCTTTTAAAGTATGGTAAGAGAAATTACTGCACCTCTTAACACTATTGGCTAGAAGTCACCACAAGCAGATGTCTGGAACAACTGTGTCGGTTGGACCAGGTGATATGAAATATAGTTACCTGTGGCGGCACTGATGGCTGTATGCACAGCAACAATTGTTCCCTTCAGTAGATCTTTTGGCTCCATTAAATAAAAAATACAAATAATGGCGTACTCATTTATGAGAAGCAGCAGATAAGCTAACAGTGCCATACCCATTAACACTTTAGAAGGTCCTATGGACAGTCTATTGTAGTGCACAATCAGCTTCCTCACAATATAAACTATTGGTAAGTAGCAAATGACCCTATACTTTGGTTTTTAATATACAGTAACTTGTTGAGTGACAGATCGGTCATACTTGGTAACCCAGCCAATAACTGAACAATTCCCATGATAATGTGTCCACTGCAGGAACTATTCTAGTAGAATTTATGGAAGATATCGTTTACCCAGGAGTTACTGCGGCAGCTCTGTGCAGAATAACATAACCCCTAAATGTATTACTAAACATTTATACAACATAGTTGTGATTCAAACTATACAATTTCTATATACTGATAAATGGATTTGCTTTGTAGACTTTATAAACATGTGGTGGAGAAAAGAGCTTCACCTGTAGCCTCCACCTTGGTCAACTCTATCCACAGGGAGCACCAAACACATATTTTAGGATTTGGATGAGTACAATTATTTTACAAAACATTTTCTAAATTCTGAACCAAATCCTATTTTGTATGCTAAAATGAAGCTTTTACATGATAAAATTATATATGTAATCATAGATTCTGATACCTTTATAAAACTGCAGAGATTTTTGTACCTACCATTAAATCCATTTCTCTGTATCAATCTTGGGCTCACGGCTACTTGGTGTTGAGGTGAGGCCGCAGAATCTGGGCACTTAAGGGCTCCTCCCCTCTCCTGTCACTAGTATTGCAAGGTTTTTAAATTGCAAAGACCCAAAGTATAGGGTAGCCCAAGAAAACCTAACCAAACACACGTAACTGAACACTGAGTGTAAAGGGTGGGAGCGCAGTGTCCCCCAGATGGATTTGGAGTATTGGATTTAAAGGCCAATACAAGAATCCTTTGTCATACATCCTATATGGAGCACACCGCTACCTTGTGGACGCTACAAAGCACTTTCAGACACAGCTGAATGCAAAATTTGTCGTCCAAAGCTGGCATCACTGGATGCAAGAACATGAAAATGGTAAAATCTGGTAGAAGTGTGGACAGAGGACCAGGTGGATGCCTGACACAGCTGCTCAGCCAAAGCCCTGTGATGTGAAGCACTCACTGATCTACTGGAACCATGTGACCGTATCTAGAGTAGGACTGCTGATTATTGGACCTCATCCATCCGGTTACAGTCTGCTAAGAAGCCAGCTAACTGTGATTCTGCGTACTATAGAGAACCATCAAGGTGTCGGTCCATTGAAGCCTGGTCTTGGGGTCAATATTAAAATAGAACTATCATAAAGTAGAAAACTGTGGTAGTGACAGCACTATATACGTATCACCTGACCGGCAGGTCACTGGATCTCTACTGCTCTGCTAGATACAGGGCTAACACTACATATTTATTTCAGGTGGGACCCAGGACACCAATCCTAATAATATAGTGATTACTTAACACGTTAATATTATTATAT
Source organism: Mixophyes fleayi (assembly GCF_038048845.1). Taxonomy (NCBI): domain Eukaryota; kingdom Metazoa; phylum Chordata; class Amphibia; order Anura; family Limnodynastidae; genus Mixophyes; species Mixophyes fleayi. The sequence goes on from NC_134406.1 coordinate 246,117,352, forward strand.
TCAGTTTGCAATTCATTGGGTGTCTTCATAAATATAAAGCGCTCCTTTATCCTGCCAACCTAAAACACAGGCCTAAACCTATGTTCTAAATATAAGTTTTAATGAACTCTGCGCACAGAATATACACAGCGGTAAGTGAAGGTGGAATGTTAACGGTGGGCGTTAGATGGAAGGAGAACTGTACTTAATAGACAATAAACAGTAAAGTAATTATTATTAATTTTAAAAAAACAAACGCAATGGGTCACAAACCTGATCCATAAACAAAATCCAAACCCTGGATGAAAATAAAATAAAGCAGACCTCTGAGCTACATTTGCTAAAATGTAAAAAAGAAAATGACCATGAAATCTGCTAGATAACGTACAAGATGTGTAATGAGGACCATTGTTACCAACTTTTTAATATTAACCCTTCTTTCAAAACAAAGCTTAAAAGCACTGTAAGAGTGAGTGTCACAAACATATATTTAACATAATGACTTAATAAAGACTTGTTGTCCATACAGCAGCTGCAGACATATAATGACATAATACATCACACATTGGAAATGTAACCAGAAGTGAAGCGTACAAGTGTTCCAGAAATGTTCATACAGTCAAACTATGTATTTGTATTTTGACAAATGTTATCCTGGGTCAATGGATCCAACGTATCTTGCTATCGTCACTTACTAAGTGCAACACTGTGCGCACTAATGATTATTGTGGCCATTTACGCACATCTGCACTCACACAACATACACAGACAAAAGAATGGTGTATTACACATATAATTATAGTGACAGTGTGCCACTCTCTATATAATCCTGCATTTCTTCAGAGACCAGTGTAGTAATAACCGACGGGTCGGCATGTCCGCAGAAACCACACCGGAACATCACCATGTCACGTGTACAGCGCAGCCTGCATTCCAAGTGATAACACGTGTGTAGGCCTCTGACGACAGCTCACATATTTGCTGTTTGGCGGTTTGTTCTGCTCTGGAAAACAAAAGAAATTAATTCTTTCCCCGGCAGGAGAAAAGGGTCATCAAAGCTCTGCTGCGGGGAGAAGTGTTTCCACTGCATCAGCTCAGACATGGAGACGTTCTTATCCATGCCAAGCCGACCACTCCTGGGCATGAACGGCTTTTCAGTGGGGTTGCCTGGAATGACAAGAAAGAGGTGTATAAAGGTAATTAAATTTTATTTAATAAAAGATATAATGGCAAGTAATTTACTGAGGGGGTTAACAACAATGACATAAATGAACCACAAGTAATATTTATCCTACATCCCCGTACATCCTACACAGCGGAGACAGACATACCGTGGTTGGGACAATCTTTGAATGCAGCGTTTTCATTCACTAAGGCTGAGGAGCAAGGGGAATGCTGGGAAACCCTTGGTGACATTATGATGGTGTATGAACTTAGTGGTGGGGAAGATAGAACCCTCCCCCCACATCACTATTAGATCCGGTTATGTTATCGGGATCGAATGCCTGTTTACATGCAAGTTGCTATGTAATCCAGGTTACACTGGATCTAGTAGTATTAGCGGCAGGGAATAGCTGATCTAGATCCCTTCTGTACTCTTATTTGGCACCACTGAGATGAGCCAACTCCCGGTTAATGATCATAGCAACCCCCCCCCCCCCCAACCTCCCCACTTGAAATATGGAACTCTCCCTTGTAGCACATACTGTTCAGTTTAGTGTATTGTTGATTGGTGGGGCAGAACCAAACTGATGGACTGTGGACCTTTAAGTCCGTCACTGAGACCGTGGGTCCAACAACTGCATATCGCTTTGCAGTAATTATAACTTAATGTATATGTATGTATGTATGTATGTATGTATGTATGTATACACACATATAACCTGTGCTTTAGTAACAAGCCCACCAGCTTTATATATCTATGTGATGCCTGCTCAATAAGAATTTGTTAAGGTAAATTTATGCTATTGAAAATGAAACATTACCATTTTAATTGTTAAAGTCTGGATCGGTTTGCCTTTTGGGACTAGTGTTACTGTCAGAGAAAATAATACGGATGGATTTAATGGTTACCGGAATGGTGTGTTGCTTGTATACAGTCACATTCCAGCAGGTCGTGGGTTATACAGTCCGACTCCTCATTCAGAGAGAAGAGATCTCTCAGCTCATCCACAGAAAAACGGATATGTTCAGATTTCTTGGCTAAGTCAACTACAGCCCCGGAGAGGCCTTGTTTACTTATCTGCCTCTGATAGATCTTTTCCTCTATTGAGCCTGAAACAAGATGTAAATTACACACATAAGGAGGGACAGACATACATGTATTAACCTGTGGCACTAATGATGTTATCCATTATAGAGGTCATCATGGCTCAATGTGAGGCTGTTAAAAGCTATGGTTGTAGATTAGGAGGCACCAGAAGGTAGATGGTTCTAAATGTCCCCGAAGAACAGCCCACTGAATTTAGGAGAAGCTTGTCAGAGAGGACGCTATTGTAAGGAGCACTGATTTGGTAGTTGGTCATGAAGGACATTAGATAGGGTAGGTGTCTGTCAGGAGCAACTGGTCAGAGAGAAAGTAGACTTGTGTTAAAGGTTACTGAATCGGTGAGGCAAGGTGGAGAGGTAGATGTTATACATGTTGGTACCAATGATTTATCTACCAGTGACGGTTTAACATTGACAGAAGCTTGTTATGCATTAGGAAAGGTGTTAAGGCTGGAAGCATCCGAATTGTCCTTCTGAGAAGATTTGCCTGTCCATAGGAGGAAGATAGATTTCGCATCAGCCACTAATACTTGGATAAAGAATTGAGGTGCAGGGAAGAAGGGCTTGGAAGAGTTTAGAAGTAACAGACATTCTCAAATTTGTGTTACACAAATATGCTACTTGTGTCGACAAATCACAACATCCAAAGCAGGATGGATCTGCTGCTGGGAGATCAGATCATACAAATGTAGGGGATATTTTGAACCCTGACTAAAGTGACAGATCAGGGTGGACCAGTGAATATACAATATTGACATTTGAGCAAAGCGTTTCCCACAGTATGTTACAATAAATTACTTCAGAACCTGACAATCCTTGGCTTTGACTCAAAGGGAAACGGGTAAAGGTCTGGCTGAAAGACAGGCGACAGAGTGTTGTAACCAATGGTGTAAGCTCAGAGGAAGGGTTGGAAGTACCGCAAGGATTAGTCTCAGGTCCTGTTTTGTTTAACGCATTGGTGATGTAACTTGTCTGTATGTCATATGCAGATAATACAAAAAGGGGGAAAACTAATGCGTAGCGATCTGAAGAAATGGTGTAATGGACTAAATGTGAGATCTTAAGTATAAAATAATTTATTTAGGACACAAAAATCCAATAGCACAAAAGGAATGGTGACGTAATGTCAACACCACCACAGGAAAGGGGAACTTGGAGTTATAGTTTTAAATGATATGAAGGCAAACATAGCCCACATAGCCCACATAGCCATGCAGTGGGACAAGCAGTAAAATACTGGATTGTACAGATTAGTAACAGGAAATGGGAGGTTATATTGGCACTTTATAGGTAAGAGTTCAGCTTGAGTACTGTACACCGTTTGGCACATTATTAAAAGTACTCTCTCTCTCTCTCTAAAAAGACACTAATTAAAAAAAAACAAAAAAACGAAAAACAGACAAGGACGACTAAAATGTTGCATGGGCTGTGTAACATAACTAATCAGTAAAGACTTCAATAGAAGAACATGTACAGCTTATAGGAGACAAGGGACAGTGGTCATATGATTGAAACATTCAAATACATCAAAGGTATTTATATAGTTCACAAACATAGAATTTAAAAAAACAAACAAAAAACAAAACATAACAGGATACATCTAAAACAAGGGGCACTCTTATATCGGAGTGGATGTGAACAATTAAATATTCTTTGTAAAGTGTTATGTAATATATAGGCGCTATAGAAAGGTTAATAAATAAAAGTACAGCAATGTAAGGACTTTTGTACAGAAAGCTGTTAGATTCAGGGAATTGCCTCTCAACAGTTTTGGTGGGGACTCATACAGTAAATAATTGAAGATTGCATGGGACAACCATATTACTATTCTTAATACCAAAAAAACCCCAAATAAAAACAAACACACACAAAAAGCACAGACTAGGTGGAGCTGTAGGGATTTCTCATCAAATTCTATGTTGTTTTGTTTTTGTTTTTTTAATGGAAGAAAATGCTTAAGAGAGCGGTGCTTATAATATATGAATATTTTAATATATGGATTAAGGCTCTACTTTATAATAGATGTGAGTGCACACATTAACATTACCCATAGGTCCTTCCTGATTAGCTTGTGTCTCACTTGCACCAAGTATTTGGGTTTAGTAGTGCTTTAAAGTGTAACTATACCAGTAATTTGTACGTTTAATGATTCAGGGCTTCCCATAAAGTATTAAGGCTATGGTCAGTCCTAGGCAGGTCAAGCAGTAAGCCACTCACTCCCATTCATTCACAAGTGTTTTCTTCTCTCTCTGTGATCCACACTCCTCAATTATTGCACCAAAGGAAAACTTAAGCTATTTTCCCAAAAAAGCTTAGTTTAGGGAATGGGGCCAAACACACACGCCTGTGAGTATGACTCACAGTGTGGGAGAGAGATATTCTGTCCCTATTCTATACACAGGGGACAAATCAAATGTAGCAACTATGTAAATAAAATATTTTTGTTCACACAGAAGAATTTTGTAACATCCACATCTGTCTTCCCCGACACATACAGGTCATGCTAGGAGCTCCTGCAGTTCTCACCTGTGGTTAGGAACCTGTAGATATGTACAGTGTGCTTCTGACCATCTCTCCACACACGAGCCATTGCCTAAACAGACATCAGAAAGGTCAGTAACCATTTCTAATAATAGTGTCTTTATCATCGCAGTCCTACGTACAAGATCCTATCCAACTCAGGGGCCAAATCTACACCATTGTAGAGATAAAGGGATTTACAAGAAACAGGTTGGAGGAGAGGTGCTGAATGTGTATATTTCAAAACATGATATCATTTACTTTGAATATAAGCTTCATAATCTGAAATAACGTAAGATTAACAATTATTTTCCTTGCACAAATATAGCATCTAACCTGCCTTAAGCATAGCTTTCAAACAGTCCAGAGTGAACAATATTTATGGAGAGGACAACAGTGCCACCTGCTGGAAGAATTCTGTATGATTGAACATCTCACTGCCCACTGTAGTCCCCATCTCTGCTCTTACTGCCCGGTATATGTTTCCTGCCTGCTCTATTCTTCCCTTACTGCCCACTCTGGGTTCTTCCCTCTCATCTGTGGTCCAGGATATTCTTTTCCCAGCTCTATTCCCCCCTCTTTACATACCCTATGCACCTCAAACTCTTATTCTGCCTTAGGAGGTACCTGCATGGGGCCAGTACAATGTGCCTGGCAATCTAGTCTGCCAAATTGGGTCTGTACAATGTGCCTGGGAAGAGTATCAGTGGTTGTGCAACGTGCCCGGCACGAGGGTCTGTGCAACGTGCCCGGCACGAGGGTCTGTGCAACGTGCCCGGCACGAGGGTCTGTGCAACGTGCCCGGCACGAGGGTCTGTGCAACGTGCCCGGCACGAGGGTCTGTGCAACGTGCCCGGCACGAGGGTCTGTGCAACGTGCCCGGCAAGAGGGTCTGTGCAACGTGCCCGGCAAGAGGGTCTGTGCAACGTGCCCGGCACGAGGGTCTGTGCAACGTGCCCGGCAAGAGGGTCTGTGCAATGTGGTCTTTGCAATGTGCTGGGCAAGAGGGTCTGTGCAACGTGCCCGGCAAGAGGGTCTGTGCAACGTGCCCGGCAAGAGGGTCTGTGCAACGTGCCCGGCAAGAGGGTCTGTGCAATGTGGTCTTTGCAATGTGCTGGGCAAGAGGGTCTGTGCAATGTGCTGGGCAAGAGGGTCTGTGCAATGTGGTCTGTGCAATGCACCCAGCTAAGCCCCAGTACGGAGCTTTCAGCTGTTTGTATTAGTTCTAACTGAACATATTAAAATAAAAATACATTTGTGTGTCCCTCATGGTCTATTCTGACCTATCTGTATGGATAAATGAAAACAATAACAAGCAAAAATAGAAAAGTTGAACAGACACTTACTCACTTATAGCCCCTATTGCTGGAACTTAACAGGAGTAAGTTATACATATATTGTATATAAAAAGGGAAGGCACGTTGGTAATGCATTTTGTATTAACGGATTGAAAATAATTATAGTTAGAATAATGTAAAAGTGCACTTTTAGTCTAAGTTTGCCCATTCAATAAAAATATGTATCTAAAAATGCTACAAAACAAAACTCTGTCACAAAAAAACCCACAAAATTCATCTGATTATGTGAACAAGTGAAACACTAACACTAAGCAGCGGAGACTGGTCTGGTCGTGCATTGTATTAAAAACAATTAATAAATACACGGCTTTCACCCCTGTGTGGGTTTAGTTTTATTTGTTATAGCCCAGTGTTGTGGGCACTTTTGTTAAGGAGGGAAATTGTTTTTAAAAAAAACATGTTAAAAAATGTTTGATTTAAAAAATCAATAAAAAAAAAAATCAACAAGTAGTTCTGACCATTAACATAGACCTGTCACCTACAATGTGAAGAAGTCATTTTGTGGCCCAAACCAATATTTGATCTACTAATTAATTAGAAACCTGTAGTATCAATGAAGGATGTAGTGATCTGATTCTGCATTCTCAAGAACATTGGTCCAGTCCACAATGGCTGCCTCCGCTGTCCATTTTAAACAGCTATTGATGCAAAGGGCCCTGCTGGTAGAGCTGTGTAGTGTTTCTCATTCAGCCGCAATGACTATACAGTATGTGGCATACTCAAGGAGTGAATGCAGCAAGAAATAGACGGGCCTAACTTTATAGTAACTTCATACTTCAGTTTTCAAACATTAAAAGCAGGGTTACAGACTGAAATATATTCTATTAAGAACTAACTTCTTTTGGGGTCCCGGGACAATGGCCCGCAGACCCACGGGGTCCCGGGACAATGGCCCGCAGACCCACGGGGTCCCGGGACAATGGCCCGCAGACCCTCGGGGGTCCCGGGACAATGGCCCGCAGACCCTCGGGGGTCCCGGGACAATGGACCGCAGACCCTCGGGGGTCCCGGGACAATGGACCGCAGACCCTCGGGGGTCCCGGGACAATGGACCGCAGACCCTCGGGGGTCCCGGGACAATGGCCCGCAGACCCTCGGGGGTCCCGGGACAATGGCCCGCAGACCCTCGGGGGTCCCGGGACAATGGCCCGCAGACCCTCGGGGGTCCCGGGACAATGGCCCGCAGACCCTCGGGGGTCCCGGGACAATGGCCCGCAGACCCTCGGGGGTCCCGGAACAATGGCCCGCAGACCCTCGGGGGTCCCGGGACAATGGCCCGCAAACCCTCGGGGTCCCGGGACAATGGCCCGCAGACCCACGGGGTCCCGGGACAATGGCCCGCAGACCCACGGGGTCCCAGGACAATGGCCCGCAGACCCACGGGGTCCCAGGACAATGGCCCGCAGACCCACGGGGTCCCAGGACAATGGCCCGCAGACCCACGGGGTCCCAGGACAATGGCCCGCAGACCCACGGGGTCCCAGGACAATGGCCCGCAGACCCTCGGGGGTCCCAGGACAATGGCCCGCAGACCCTCGGGGGTCCCAGGACAATGGCCCGCAGACCCTCGGGGGTCCCAGGACAATGGCCCGCAGACCCTCGGGGTCCCAGGACAATGGCCCGCAGACCCACGGGGTCACAGGACAATTATAACTCTATTAGTACTGGTGGAGTCGTGATGGTCCAGGATTACCCTACCTTCAGTCTATCCCCTTAAAGCACATAATACATGTTTATGTCCAAATATTGGCACATTAGATGTTGGATGGAGAATCTCCATAAGTCAAGCAGCAGTTATGTTTTCATTACATAACCTAGATTTTTACAATTAGTTCAATAGAGAAAAAGACTGAGTATTAAAAATAATGAAGCATTAGGCAGAAAGATGGACTTATTAATGTGCATACCTGTATGTCATTAGCAGGATTCCAGTCAATATCATAGAGAATCAAATGAGATGCTCCAATCAAGTTCAATCCCACCCCGCCAGCTTTAGAGCTGAGCAGGAAGATAAAGTCTGTGGAATACTTGCTGTTAAATCCATCCACGATTTGCTGCCTCTGGGTGACTGGAGTCTGTCCATCCAGTCTGGTGCACTTGTATCCATGCTGTTGGCACACGTCTTGCAATATATTTAATGTCTGTGTATAATTAGACACCAGAACCACTCTGTAAGATGCATTAAAACACAGGTTAATCTTGTACAATCTGAATAAAATAATTAAAAGCAAAAAGCAAAGCGGTAACTATATTAAATTACTTATTAAATAAATTTTCATAGGACCCCACATTATTCCCACAAGATTAAGGCAAGTACTAGATCCTCCCCCAAAGGATGCCAAACTTAATAAACATTAAATAAACATTGACCTGTTTTTAGCATCCATGGATTAACATTTTCACCCTTAATACATAAAGTAAAACCAAAGTAAAGTGACAAGGGTGAAAATGAAGCAAAACACCCCCCAAAAAACAGGTGCACTTAAACTTAAATGTCTGTGAGCTAATCAGACTGGGGGTTACTGTCTTCTGGGATAGATGGCTGCACTTCAGATAGACCAGCCAAGGACATCACACCAGTCAATTGTTTTGGTTTGACTAGCCACAGCTAGTTTTATTCTCCTGTCAAAAAGAAACAAATTCTAAGCACACAGGAACACCTTCTCTCAAGTGGGGGACCTTGTGTCTGACACACATACAAAACACAAGACTTACTGGTCACCATTTTCACTGTCTCTCTGGAGGCATCCAACCTCCTCCCCAGACTGTGAGAGACAGAGGAAACTGCCTAACAGTTGTATTGTCACCACCTTGCAAGTGCAATTCCTGATTAGACTGGGAGATCAGAAAACCCAGACTGGGCCTTCTGTATGGAGCCCACCCTTTTCTCTCCACACAACCCCCCTGGGACCCTTACCAGCTTTTCCTGAAGCTGAATACACTCTTTGGGAAGATCCTTCACATACACAACAATCTCCCTGGGGTTTTAGAGCATACGAGACAGAAAGCCTGGGACATATACAGTACTTCTGCCATTCACCACCTGCCCAGTGCTCCTGTCACTGTCATCCAGTACAAGGTTCGCGACTGATTTTACAGCTGCTGGAAGCTGCATAATATTTCATGCTATTTGTGAAGAAAAGAGTTCTTGAGATTACATGAGAGATTATATTTATTTTCTATAGTTTTTAGGTAAGTCCTGTATATCGCCTCCTCACAGAAGCACCTGTAGAATGTGTCCCATAACCTGATACATCTATGTATAGTGTTAGGTGAAGGCTGAGAACAACCCTGACTACAGCCCTCCCCAGCAGTTCATGTCTGCTGGACTCCTATCTGATACATCCAGCTGGGCTCCTATCAGCGGATCGGGAAGTGCTGGGGAGGGCTGTAGTCAGGGTTGATCTCAGCCTTCACATAAAACACTCAACTTGGACGCACAATAAAATATACGAAGACCACAAAGAGGAAACATGAAATAACAATGCAGGTCAGAATAAAATCTACATGTGCCCAACACCACTGAAATGAATGTAACCAATTTCAAATTGTCTCTCTTTTCTTCATGATACAATTTTGTAAGACAGGAACAGATGAAAATTTTTTATTGATTATCATCATCATGACCATTTATTTATATAGCGCCACTAATTCCGCAGCGCTGTACAGAGAAATCACTCACATCAGTCCCTGCCCCATTGGAGCTTACAATCTAAATCCCCTAACATACACACACAGACTGACAGAGAGAGACTAGGGTCAATTTGATAGCAGCCAATTAACCTACCAGTATGTTTTTGGAGTGTGGGAGGAAACCCACGCAAACACAGGGAAAACATACAAACTCCACACAGATAAGGCCATGGTCGGGAATTGAACTCATTAATCATTTCCTGCAAACCATAAGAACAGTAAGACTTACAAGAGTGTATATATAGATGTTTATGTAGTTACTTCGCATAACAGTTTCTTTGGCTGTTGAACAGTACTTGGCAGCCCAGGATGGACACAATCTCTCTCAAGGAGAGATCAATAGTATAGAATGAATAATAATTCATAGTACATTTTATTCACCAAGCTAACAATCTAAGAAGACAAAGCATCATACAACATAAACAAGGAAGTACTGTCACTATCTATTTCTATTCATATAAACGATAGATGTAGAACAAAGGAATGAAGTGACTTTCCCTTGGAATTCTTAGGATTCCAAAATAAAGGTAAAAAAAAATATTGTCTGAAGGTTTGATGAGTAAAAAAAAAATCAGCATAAATTAAACGGAACATAGTAAAAGGTAAATATATAAAAATATACATAATTATATACCATATATTGTAAATTTTAATACAATAAAATCCTATAGGCAGAAGAGAAGGGTTTCACCACATCCATATAGGGGTATGAATTAAGACAGGGAACTCCAAATATTACTTCTCGGAGGAAAGATGGTGAATACTAAGCTATAAAGATGCCGTTCTGCAGATGGATATCAATCCCACAATAAAAACTTGGACAGCAACATGTTTTAGCAAAAATCTCCTGTTTTGCTCCAAACTTCTTATGTAGCATAGGTGAAGGATAGCAGCTTACAATTATTTCACTCCTGTGTCCCTTTTATCATCACTATCACCTGCAGACATAGCTCAAAGAAGAACGAGAGTCTGCGTTAGGGAGGGGCTAACATTCAAAATCATAAAATCATTGGCCATGAAGTTCCCAGGAACCGGCCTCCTATTGCAGCCAATAATCCCCACCAATACATATCTTTCTTAATTGATGATCGAGAAAAGGGGATTCAGTTCACCAGTAAACCCAGCAAGGAGACAAAGATAAGAAGAGAAAAGTAAAATAAAAACCGTGCATTACCGAGTGGTCTGGTCTGTATCCCCTGCAGTCATGGAGAAAAGGATTTAGCAGTAAGTACATAAATCTTCTTTCCTACTTCTGCGGTAGGGAGGGGCAGAAGTGCTGGCATTACCCCTGGATGCTAGGGGAGGAATGCCTAAGAAGAAAAATTACCCAAACAGCCTTTCCAGAGGTGCCTTGTAGAACTTGAAAAAGTATGTGTGGATGACCAAATGGCTGAAGACCAGGGGATAAGTGTATTAAGAAGTGATTCTAGCAAATCGCCAATATTCAGCAACTTTGCCGGCATAATTTAAACCAGCAATGAGTGTAAAGGCAAATATATCAGTTGGAAAACCACGTTACTTGCACCAGACGAAGATGTGGGAGGAAGAAGACTTCTGTCTACAGCATAGCCTTGATCACCGAGTCACAAAAAACGTATTCCGTCTCAAGAGCCATGCTGTTAAAGCCAACACCAGAGGGAGCGTTGATGATCCTCAGAGACCGTGATGAGTAGTTATTCATCCTTTAAGTGCACTAAAACCAGATTCTCCACAACTTTGTCTTGGATCACCAACCGAAGCAATACTATCGTGAATCGCTCCCGTGGTACAAAGTTACAGAGGGCTTTTTAGTCTAGTATGGGACTGAAGTAATATACGCTTTGGGCACCTGATAATGGCTACATCCTAAAGCCCCTGGACCTTGAAATGGGAAGCCTTCCTATGCTACGAGTGAATGGGAAACAGTAACAGGAAGAACCTATTTGGAGCGAGCTTCAAGTATGAAATTTGGTAACTTTGTGTGATGCTACTGAGCATCCAGGGGTTGTACAAGGAGAGAAAATGGGTTTTGTGGAAGAGAAACAGGTGAGCTCACACTGCCTCTGGGTCTCCAATGGTCAGTAACGAGTCAGGATGACTGGCCTGTGTCAATAGGACTATGAGTCCACCTTTATTGAAGCCTAGAAGGACATCTTTTAGGGTTGAGATTCCCCCAAACACCTGTCAACATTGCAGGCTGATCCTGGGACTATTTACTACCTGAAGGACAAAAGGAGCCACTGCATTGACAATGGACTGCTTAGTTTTATTCTTGGAAGAAAGGACAGAATTGTTTTGGACAACACTACAGGGTCTGTAATCAGCCGTCTTTTATGCACTGTAAAATGGTTTATCCCTGAACCCCGTAATAATATTGCCATTTACAGAAGACGCTTTTACTTCTTTAAAAGGTATTTCTATAAATGTACTTACCTCTCAGATGGACTGTGTTCTCTTATTGCCGATAACAATTTTGTTAGAACCTGCAGTTTTCCGGACTCGGACTCTGAAAGTTTATCGGCATTATAATCATGAGGGAAAAGTTTAACTAAACCTTCATAGAGGTTCTGTTCTTCATGGTCAGAATTAATGCTTTTCTCCTGAAAGTATAAAAGGAAAATACATAAAACTTATGAACAAAGTTAAATAAAATTAGAATTAAAGCATCACATAACCCCACTGCTACTAATACACATCACCTTGAATGTATTATTGTGTAACGATGTAAGCAGCAATTTGAAACAGACAGGTACGTGTCATGTGATGGGTGTACCCATCCAATCAGGCACTTCTGTGCAGCTGACACTGTTCTCTCCCCTTTCAAAGTTCTACAGGCACTGATGCCTGGAAAACACAATGTTGCAGGGTCAAAATGTTTCAGCTAATCAGGGGGAGGATTAAGTAAAACTCTCCCTGAAGTTGGATACCCCCTATTATTAGAATAACATTATAAATTGTGCAAAAATAATAATAAAAAGTGTCCCATGATGCTCGATAGTTAACAGTATATAATATGTTTTAATTTAAATTTCACAAACTTAAGGATGTCAGACTTGAAAGATATCAGTATCTCATGTGTCTTTTGTGTAGGAATGAAAGTAGGATACACAGACGAAGAATGTCTGTTTGAGACAAACAGTGCAACATGAGGCACGATCGGGCCACATTTATATACACATACAAAACCTGTAGTCTGGGATGAAACATTGTAAGGGTTGTAATGGAATCCTAGTCTCCCCCAAACTACCAACACACAAAAACAGCTGAAAAGATGGGGTGTTAAAAAATGAACCATACAAGCAGGTGAAAGAATAGCAATCTCATGTGGCTATCTCTTATATATAATAGTTTATTTATATAGCGCAACCATATAACAAAGCGTGGTAACCTACAATATTTAACCAATCACATCAGTCCCTGCACCATTGAAGCTTACAGTCTAAATTCCCTACCATACACACAAACTTGGGTCAATTTCTGTCATATGTAACCTACCAGTATGGGAGGTTTTTTTGGGACTGTGGGAAGAAACCGGAGCACTGGAAGTACACCCATGCAAAACACGGGGAGAACATACAAGCTCTACACAGATAGAGCCCTGGTCGGAGTCAAGCCCATGACCTCAGCACTGTGAAGCAGCAATGCCAAGTACTGTGCATTATGCTGCTCTATCCCTGTGATATTACTGTAATAACAAATATTTCATTCTGTAATGCCCTTTGCAATGATGTTAGCTTGACCAGTATTTTGTTGCAACAACATCAGTTTGACCTGCATTTTAAGCAGACCATATAAAGAGGGAGAAATATAAAATATATATATATATATATATATATATATATATATACACACACACACACACACACACTGACCTGGATAGTCTTGAACAGCAGACATGGATGGTTGCAAAGTTTCTTCAGTGCCCCAATACACACCAGGTGGAGACTGCCTTCCCCCAAGCCTTGCAAGCAGGATTTAACAAGCCAAGAGTTGAGAAGCTTTCTGTACAAATCGAGCTGCAACAGGGATGGTTTGCAGAACACTATGCTTTCAATTTTGGGAGGGAGGAATTTATTAATGACCTCTTGTGTTCTTCGGAGAATAAAAAGACCTGTTAGACGAGCAAGTTCTGAGGCTCTTTCTTCTCCCAATTCTTTTTCTTCCTAAAAAAAAAAATAAAAAAAAAAAATGTAAAAATAGCTAAACTTAGATACATACCGAACATCCTATTATAATCACAGTCACGTTAGGATTTTTAAATAAAAATAAGCTGGAAGAAATGACAGATGTGGTTTTAAACTGGTGGGGAATATTTATTTTGTCTATGCTCCAAAGTCACACTAAAATAATGGCCTGGTACTGTTGTATTGTTCTTATGCTTTAAATACTTCAATGTTTATATTGTAAAAAAGGAAACAGCATAGTCATTTGCATGCACTGACCTATAATTCTAGGTGCCGTTTTATTTTGTTTTTGTTTATTTTTTGCCTTCATCTTGCTGGGGACCTGTGACTGTCTTATCGTTAAATAACAGTTTTACGCTGAAATCATGTAATTTATTGAGTGAACCTATTTCTCAGTATACTTACTCTAGTTGCTGAAGGCTGACGGGATCGAATTATAGGCTCTTCATATATTTTTCTGTAAGAGGACAAAGAGCCAAGTATTCCAGGATTTACAAAATCAATCAAAGCATGAAACTCCTGAAGGTCGTTTTGAACCGGAGTGCCTTGAAGAAAGCAGAATAGATCTCTTACTACATTTCTAATTTCCTAATCACCAGTTTAAAAGTCTTAAATACACAGAGCACATTTTGTTTTTAACAGACAGAAACAGGAAAATATGCAGTCAACAGGTTGTCATATCCCATCTGTGACCAGGTACTTGTATGCGTTAACCACAGAAGTACTCAGCTGTTCTTCAAAGTCCTCTACTCTGCACAAGTCCTGCCAGCCTTAGGTAGGGCCTTTGACTAATGGACCATTATAGGCTGTATGTTATGTGGCCAACTCTCTATACCAGTAGGACACTGCAGAGAAACGCAATGCTGTTCCTCATACGGCATCTTGTGACCACTACCTACTTTTGTTCTTATTAGTACTGTATGTAAACTTTGTATGTATTGTTCCCAAAACACTGAAGAATGCATATCAGCGATGTGTAAATACTATGCGTTATATAGTAATTATATGTAACTAAATAAAAGGGGTAAAAGGGTATTAAAGCTTTAAATCCATACCAAGATTGCCTTTTCCAACTGGCACCTGTGCCGAGCACTGTATGAGCGTTTTAATGCTAGTATGATTCATGTAACCAGACCGTAAAATGTAACCCAGTTTCCATTGACCCCATACCCATACGTGGGTGGTGCAATGTGCTCACACTGCATTTTACCGAATGCGGCTTGCTCCCTTCACTAGCACTTATCGCCAGTGAAAGCATTGGAGTCTAGGTGATCTCTAATGAACGCAAGTAAAAATGTTCTTAAGAACAGCATAACCACGCGTTTCACATGTATTTTTTTGATAAAAAACAAATGCCAGTGTGTAGGAGGCCTAAAAATTACCTCAACTAACAGCTGTGTTCAGGTACATATTAGTGGTTATTAAAAGTCGGACCACCCCATTCTTTCGTCTTAGTCAGTCGCAAGGAAAACTATTTGGATATAGTTCATTTTACCTGGTCAGCAGGAACAGTATGTGCCACCTATCCTACTAATGGATACAGATGTATGATGGAATACACCAAAATATAAAAACAGATTATAAGTGATCTTTTAATCAGATATGTCAATGTGAATAACACTATTTGGTATGTAATATGCACTAATTTCCTCATTTGACTCTAAAATTGGAGAGCTGCCAAATTTATTTTACTCAGGTTTATATTCTCTTTAAATATTGCCAATGTTTATTTCATCATTTAATTATTGTATTTTTGTTATATTTTAGGCACATTTTATTATAATATTAGTCTTGTATCAGTCTGGGAGAAATTGGAAAATGGGTGTGGAAGGTCTCAACATGACAGCAATGATAACTGTCCAATCATTCTCTGCCATCAAGCAATGAGACCTGTTCTCTCCATTCACATTCTATTGTTCAGTCTGCTGCCTAATATCAATGTTGGTTACATCTTGACGTGTTTAAAGCAACACCTATCCAGCCAATTACAGATGGCTCCTTTGAGAGATACTGAAAAATACCTCAAATTCAAATTTGAGCTCAGTTCAAACAATTGTAGAATACAGGTAACCACAACTTGTGTAGATATAACATCTTTCATCATGTAACCAATGCAGTTTTTCTTCGAGCTCTCTTTCCATTGAAGTGGACCCATCATCTTCACACAGCAGCATCCATTTTGTGAGCAGTTCAAGTATGAAACCTTTCAATGTGCTAGGAACCAGGGATGTCATTAGGACTGTCTGAATAATGTTCACAGGCCCAACTTGACTGATATTCATGAGCTACTGGTTCTTATTGAACGGATAGGCTACATTGTCATTGTGTATATTAGTTCAGCTCACAAAATGGCTGCCTCCACCACTGTGTGCAGGTGACAAGTCCACTTCAAACTGAATGAGAAACCTCAATGTACATTTTTCACTGAACAGAAGAAAACGCACAGGACAACAGTTCATCAATTTCTGACGTCCTTTACCACTATTTACAATAATAATCCAATTCATTTTGAACCAGGTTATGATTGGGCATTTGGTTCTTATTTAGGGCCAGCAATGGCTGACATCACTGCCGATACGGCAGCATTAGCGGTAAAACAATCAGATACACTTCCAATGACTAAACAGAAGTGTTACCTGATAGAATGATTCTTTTGCTACACGACAAGCTGCTGAGCGCTGTGGTTGTTTTGATAGAGCTGTTCTTCAGACGATGACCCTCGTCACAGATGATGAGATCAAAACCCAGGCTCTGTATTTGTTCCAAAGAACGAAGTAACATCTCATAGCTAATGATCAGCACCGAATACAGAGGAGAGCTGATGAATTCTTCCACTTTGTGATCCTAGGAACAAGCACAGCAGATACAGAACCCCAAACAAAACATTTATGAGCAAAAACAAAACAAAAACAAAAAATAAGATAATTACTGGAAAATCTGTAATAGATGGACAAAATTTGCCAACATCAACCTCAGTTTATATCTTTATACCGAAAGAACAAATGGGAAAGAAGTATTGAATAATGATCCGGGTTCAATTAACTAAAACAACGTTGCACATTTAACCTGGATTGATATTATGTGTGTGTGTGTGTGTGTGTATTATATACATACACAACATTCATGTATTGTATTAATAATGAACATTTATATAACTCTTTACATTTGTTGTCCTTTAGATATATAAAATAATTGTTGAAAAGTCTAGTTTAACATCAGGAAAGAGAGGAGTTAAGATTTACCTTTCCACAGAAGCATCCACAATAACATATCTAAAGTTATCTATCCTCGATTTATTTGCGATATAACCTTTGCATTTGTTTGTGGCAGCCTTCCTTGTAATGCCTGCCACACTTTATAAAGAAAGATGGCCCCTGCCGCTTCCTGCAAGGGGGAGCGTCAACCCCTTCAACAAGGACAAATCTCTTCTAACTTGAATGCAGCCAATAAAATCAATACACAACCAAGAACATTATGGGATAACGTTCAAGGTCACTCCACATGAAAAACCGGGTAATGATATAAAATGTCACTGCCAGTAACTTGGTTTATTGTCGCTACAAGCTCCAATTCTCTGGTGTGAAGTTCAGGATCATTTTCTCAACAATCATATCATTCATGGCTACCAGAGAACCAGGGCTTGTCTTTAGGTTGAATTTTTTGTACCCACGCTTACAACTTGCCACGTACCTTGCACACCTTATCTTTCTTGTTTTTCTATGTGATGTTAAATACTTTCGTTTAAAAAAAAGACAAAAGTATTATAGGAGTGATACCTTTATTGGCTAACCAAAAAAATTATTATTATATTATATTATTTTTTTTCTATAGAAATTTAATTATTTCTTATGCTGCCAATATCGCTAGTTACAACACACTTGAGAACATTTCTTTTATTGTTTAAAACTATGATAGGAGGCTTCAGCTGAAAAGCAATAATTGGATCTAATATTTGTAGTATTAAAGTTAGGGTCACTCATCATAACCATTTATTTATATAGCGTCACTAATTCCGCAGCGCTGTACAGAGAACTTGCTCACATCAGTCCCTGCCCCATTGGGGCTTACAGTCTAAATTCCCTAACGCACACACACACACACACAGACTAAAATGTCCAGGTTACGGACTTCCAAATATAACATTGTGACACAGTGACACATAATTAAGAGCTCATTTTAAAACTCAAAACTAACAAAATGTAACACTTTAGTCTAGGCAGGAACACTGCAAATAATGCAGCAACAGATGTAAGATACAAAATTGTGATATGAATCGCACTTGTGATAATTGTTACCTGATCGACTGCAAACACTCTCATCCGCTCTGTGCCCAACCACTTCTGAAATTCCTTTCTCCAGTTCTTCACCAAGCTCCCTGGAGTGACGATCAGCGCTCTCTTTAATAGGGGTTTTCCTCCATACGGACCTTGACGCAGAAGGGTCCAGATCAGAGAGATGCACTGAAGCGTTTTACCTAAACCCATCTCATCAGCCAGGATAGCCCCAAACTGGCTATTGACCCTGTGTGAAGGAGGGTAATGATTGATCACTTTAGGAGAAGTGAGGCATTCTGGGAAACATTTTTCTCTTATAAGTTATAATTACTGGGCAATCAGTTTCTATACACAATATTGACCTCCTTTTATTTTGTTAAAAACAAACCCTACCTACTGTATATTCAGGTTCTATTATTAAAAGGGGATGTTTTTGTACTTCATTTTCTTGTCTCCAAGGCTGTGGGGGGTAAGAGGGGGGGGGGGGGGGTACAGACAGTGGGTTATGTTTTACCCCTACGAAGCTGGGTCTGAGAAAAGAACTGGCTCCTCCGCTCTCATATGAAGTTAAGAGAAGTAGAGTAAAACAGAAACAGAGTTTTCCCAAGTTTATCACCCTATACATCCTTACTGAAATTTAATGGTAAGAACAAAAAACAAATCCCCTTATCTCCTTCTGCACTAGAGGGTATACAGATGCTGGGATTTTCCAAATCCACCCTGAGCTGATGGGAAAGAATGACTATGGAAGAAAAGCTGCCTGGAGGACCAGAGATAGCAACGTCCATCTTGTCAAACTTCAAAAAATATGCAGGAATGACCAAGTAACCAAACCTGGTCTATTGATGCCCCATGAAGCATAGACCAGTTAGGACCAATTGCCCTGGTTGAGTGCACTTATAGCCCAGAAGTACCAGTAGCCTGTTGGAGAAGAGTCCTTCCAAGTAGCCATCAATATCAAAGGGATATCAAAGTGCAGGCACCACATGCCCTTCTTATGCCCATCACAAAGAACAAATCGAATGTCTGTTCAACAAAATTCCTGTGTGCTGGACAAGTAGATCCATAGACAGAACTCCCCAGCCAGAGAGGAAACATTGCACCTAAGGGTCACAAGAATGGTACCATCAACTTATCCTTGATCCAAGAACCAGAGGCTATCGTAGGGTGTAAAGATGGCATTGTGTGTGTAAAGGTCCACCTTGTGTTTTAGAAAGTATGGAAATGTGTGAAAGTCCTGCTAGCTCAGAAACATGCTATTGGGAGACGTTGGCCGGGGAAAGATTACCTTCCATGTTATAAAGCACAAGTAAACCATATTACTTGGCTCAAACAGAATGCCCTGTACAGCATTCCGAAAATGGGAGAGCAAACGTAGTATCATCGCAGAAAAACTACAACATCTGGAAGCAGCTCCAATCAGTCTCTGAACTGAACATTAATGGAATGTAGATGACCGAGACAGAACAAACACGCCACATAGTACAGAATCCAAGATACCTCCCTCATTGTCTGGGAGCTGTGGGTGCATCAATTGGTGATTTAGGTAAGCCACCACAGAGGCACTGTCTGTCTGGACCCTAACTGCTTGGCAGCAATACAGCTGCTTAGGATTCTAAAACAGTGATTGATAAAGTGGACTCCAGCAAAGCCTTCCAGCTGATAGATGGGACTGATTGATCTACCACCCTGGAGGGAGAAAAATGTGATAGCAATTTTGATAGGGCGCGTGTAGAACTATGCATAATGGACTGTCTCCAGAGTAGCGACCATGGGCCCCAACATATGCATGCAATACTGAAAAGGTTTTTTCATGAATAGTTGTGCTTCACAGAAAGTGAAAAATTATATTTTGAATAGAGCTGGAGCTTTGTGTCAAAATGTAGACCCAAGAACCCATCTTGGATATTGACAGAACTAGGGACGACTTTTATCTGCTGATAATCAAGCTATGAACTGACTTTCATTGTCTGCATGGTCCATGGTTTGAGGTTTTGAAGCTCATCAGTATATCAAATACGGAGGCCATGACCTTGATGAAGACATACAGGGAGCGCTCCCTAGAAGGTGAACCAGAGGAAGCCTGGATGATTTTCCCAGATGCAGAATTCGTTAAATCATCAAGGGTACTACCTTGCTAAGTTAGTCAACAGGACAGCCAATTTTATTTGGATTGCAATATTGCCAGTAATGATGAATTTGTGCTCCTCCACAACTGAGGAAGGGTCTAAAATGTTGCCAAAAAGTATAAGTGGCATGGTAAGGAGGACCCTGAAGGCCCTGAAACATCCTGGAGAGGTTGAGAGGAACTGAACCAAGGACCTGGCCTAGCCAGGTCTAAGATGGAAAAGGAGGATGTGCTTAACCCTCCCCCACCATTATTGGAGGACGCTAGGAATAAAGCCCATTCGGACACCAGTGTATCATGGAGGATCTCCTTCCGAGGGCGCTGAGGATGCAGAATTCTAATAGACATATTTAGCACAATGTGGGAGACTTAGTGACCCTTGCTTTAGGTGCTGACTCTTGAAAGTCAGACATTGTGCACTCAAGCAGGGACCCAGCAAATGAGCATTACTCTACTTTCCTTTATGAAGATGTAAGCTAGAAAACTAGCAATGAGCCCCAGAAACTACCCCTAAGCTATACTATAGAAATGGAAATGGTCCTCGTGGTCCCAAGTCCCCGGAACGTGCTGGACTGCTGGTGGTATGCAGGCTATAGTGCTGTAGTGAGGCCATTAGCTACTCTGCTGCTGCAGCCAAGTCCTATATCTGGTCGTGCATTAAGGAGGAACTACCCTTCTATAGATTCCTGATTGCTCAAATGGTTCTGCAACTTCTGAGTGAGACTCTCCAACATGGTCCCCTAGTTACCCTGCCTTAGTGCACTTACCCTTCGTAAGCACAGGCAACTACAGCCACCATATTTATTGGGGCAGCTGAGCCATTTTGATCCAAGAGAAACCATATAGAACATGCTGCAGTGCATTCGGTTTTACAATACTTTCCATCCTATATTTTGGGAGTGTCTGGGATTCTGCAGTGTCTGGAACCCGAAAACCAGTGAAGCTGTATTCTTGTCGATTACACCACAGACAACCAGGAAACCAGTAGGAAGGCCAGGAACAGAAGTGGAGTGAGGCCATCAGTCCAAGGTGATGCCAGTAAAGTTGAAGCTGTTTCCAATAGATATGGCACTATTACCAAGTTAAAAAGCATTAACCCAACTCCTATACAGGGCACTGGAAACAGGGGAGGAGGGGGGTTACAGACGAGAGGAGTTGTCATTTGCCCTCTCACTCCTAGGGATGAAACATAACCATTTGGAGAAATAGACAGAGATGAAGCATATGAAGATAAACTGTATGTTTGCAGCTTGTGAATCTAACGCAGTACATGGAAATATTTTATATACAAAGCACATATTTTCATGTAAGTTATAGATTTATCAAGCCTTCTAAAAAACAAAAGTGGAGGTGTATCCTATAGCAACTAATCGGATTTTGGTTATCACTTTCTAGAACGTACTATATAAATAATAGCTAGAATTTGAATGGTTGCTATGGGCAACACCTCTAATATTTCTTTTTAGATGGTTTGATAAACCTACTTAAGTGTATAAACTATGTAAGGATTACCAGTATGTTTTTGGATTTTGTGAGTGGAAACACTGAGAACATACAAACTGCATACAGATAGGAATTGAACCCATGACCCCTGCTGCACTGTGAGACAGCAATACTAACCACTGTGTCACAGTGCTGCCCCATGTTGAACACCTTAATTCTAGACACACAGATTGCCATTTTACCAGACAATTTAACACTAGAAGGCAGATCACTGTCAAGTGACATTTCTATCATCCCAACCAACCATTGGCCAAAACATACACAAACGCCTGGACATTTAGCCTTCAGGTTTGTACACAAAATGTTCCCCTGATCATTGCCTGCCCTGACTGGAGAGAAGTCGTTTAGACCAGGGTTGTCCAACCCGCGGCCCGCATGCGGCCCAGCACGCCTGTAAATGTGGCCCAGAAGGAGTTTTGGTTGTGGCAAGGGGGCAGTGCTCTTAATGGAAAAAAAAAATCCTGCAAAAAAAAAAAGAAAAGATAATACTTACCTTGCGGTCACGTCAGCTGGCGCTCCGGCTCCCTGCCTTGTCTCCACCTCCGTGCGGCGCTCGCAGTGAATGTCGGGCGTGATGTCATCACACCCAACATCCATTGCGGAGCGCAGCACAGAGGAGACACCCGCGCGAGAAGAACAATCAGCAGCACAGAATTGGAGAAGAGAAGAGGACAGGAGAACAAGCCGATTAAAAGGTAAGTTAAGGGGGATTTTTTCATTATTTCGAGGGACGCTGACAAGTGAATAAAAGTCACCTGGTCCTGGAGCATCATGGACCTTATCTCGCTGCTACATACTTCTACTTGTAATACTAATGGGGCATTATATATTATTCTCTTTGGCCCATTATAAGTTGTTATCCCTTAACTAACATAGTGGTGTAATTATGAAAACAGGTCACAATTTGGGGTCACAGTGGTGTATATGTCAGGTACCGCAGGCCTGGTCAGGGCACCCTGATATACAATGCCTGGCTTAAATGATATTGCATCGAAACAATACAAAAAGTGATTATAGTATAATAACTAGAGAGGATTTTTTGAACAGGGCAATTGAAAGGTAAGTATAGGGGGATTTGGAAAAAAGTGATATCTATATCTATATATATCTATCTATCTATCTATCTATATATATATATATATATATATATATATCTATATCTATATCTATATATCTATATATATATATATCTATATCTATATCTATATATATCTATATCTAGCTATATCTATATATCTATCTATATCTATATCTATATCTATATATATAAAAAAATCACTTTTTTTTCTCATATATATATATATATATTAACTATGTTTTCTATGGTTTTTTGGATGATCAGCTATAGTTATTGTTAGTGTATCTTATGTGCGGCCCAAACCAACTCGTCGTCTGCCAATGTGGCCCAGGAAAGCTAAAAGGTTGGACACCCCTGGTTTAGACTAAACACAACTTTTTAATCTTTAGAATCATTTGCCCCAAAAGCCAATGTTCAGAGGTTTTAGTCGTACCTCATTCCCATTATACATTCGTAAAGAAACAGAATTCCATCTTTTTGATGGGGTCTGAGATGAAAAGCCACGTACGGATCCACCACCACGTCTACTATAGGCAAGCCAGACTTATTAAACGTCTGCTGGTGATGCTGTGACGGCTTGGGCATCACTATGGAGTCTTCCAAAAGAGAAGACAGATAACATTGTGAACATATAATAAACATGACAAACATATGAGCATTTATAATATATATATATATTTATTCTCTTCAATTCGTCTTTCTGATATCACTAATATTTTTTTTTAGTAATCATTTTCGTCAGCTGAGAACCAGTTACATATGAAATGTGTAAACAGGTCAATTGCTCTTTATTAACCACCACAGACATGAAAATGTAGTTTCCTTTTATAAAATGCTGTGTGCACACATTGGAAACAATTCCCCTCTCACTGGCCTTTTTGTACCTTATACAGATTTTTGCGTTCTTTTGAAAAAAAAAGTATAAGTACAAAAATAAAACTTCCATTTTCTGAAGTCACTCATTGGGAGTAATACTAAGACAGTGATCAATCACAGCTGTCACAAGTTTATCAAGGTGAGAATAATGGAAAACTGATTCTCCCATATCTTTGTTGTGACACTATCATTGTAAAATAGAAAAGGACAATTATAAAAACACTTAACATGATATTCTAGTAAACGCAATCATTTTATCAAGAATAAGCTGTAATTGTAAATAAAAAGTCTTAGAAATTGGTACTTGGTTGGCTGGGATCATGTCGTGGTTTGCAGTTCTGAAGGTCTCTGGATACGGTTTCCTTGCTGCCATTTTTAATTGGATTGCTAAAAGGTTTTAGGCGAATAAAATCTGAAGGAGTCTGGGTAGGAGCTACTTCTGCAGAGTGGAAGCACCTGCCACTGTTGTAATTCTCTCCCGAGATTGTACCCATCACTTCAATCTCCTTTCCACCGATCATCAAGGAGTGGCCGTCTTCCAAGTTCTCCAGATCCTTCAGCTTGTACCCAGACCCTGTTAAGAAAATCTATTCATTATATATTGCATATTACCTTATACAACCAGCTGGAATAAGTACTGATTATAAAACAAAATATTCAAGAGAAACTTTTTGGTGAGATCATTTAAAAATGTATTTTCATATGTTAAGATTAAAACCATTCTGAAGCACTGTTGGCCCAAGTACTGGGTCTATGAAGCCTATAATTGATCCACCACAATATTCTCTATAGTAGACCAACTCATCCGATTCAAAAAGGTACAGCAGGTTTCATGGACCCAGCAAATGGCGAATCATAGGTAAATAAAACAAGGAATTCAAAGAACTCCTTCATAACATCCATCCTCCGTTCTCTATTTTCGCCAAGTTTAATCTGAGCAAGAATGGGAGGTTCACAGAGCATGGACAGACACCTGAAAGGCTTTTTTCAAACAACTCGAGCAGGAAGAGGGAGTGGAGCACGGTCCGGGACTGTTAGATCCAACAGTGATCCCAATAAGTGCAATGAAGGGCGCATGTCGGCTAAGAAAAACATTTTTCTTTACTTTATCTCATCAAACCCCAGCCAAAACTTTTAGTTTTGGGTGAAGGTATCCTTTAACCATAAAATAATAAGCTACACCCAGTAATAGATTTTACTTGAGTTCTTCTTTAAAAGGTAAACACAGCTTATTTATAAGTATGATTTACATTTCTATAAATGCTCAGTAAAACATATGGCCAGATGTCTTCACAAAGATCACAATATCTTTGCATATATGTATTTCCTATTACAATGCATCGCATCATGTATCTAAAATATGCGTCTGCTTTATGAGCTTGGAAGCAATAAACGCAGTAAAGAATACATCTGCTTGTAGAGGAAAGTAAAAGACATCATGGAGAAGAAGTTTAGTGGTTAGCACTTCTGGCTCACAGCACTGAGGTCATGAGTTTGATTCCCAACCATGGCCTTATCTGTGTGGAGTTTGTATGTTCTTCCAGTGTTTGCGTGGGTTTCCTCCGGGTACTAGTAGGCTAATTGGCCACTATTAAAAATTTACCTAAGTCTCTTCTCGGTCTGTGTGTGTATATTAGGGAATTTAGACTGTAAACTCCAATGGGGCAGGGACTGATGTGAGCGAATTGTCTGTACAGCGCTGTGGAATTAGTGGCGCTATATAAATAGCTGACTTTGATGATGATGATGACTATTTGGTCACTCCAAACAAGCATTTAGTCAGGTGATATTTTGGCCACTGAGTGGCACTGTGATTGTGATGTCTATGGATGACATTTTCACTTACTCCAGCATTTACCAAATAACATGGCAGCTCTCAGTTATTTAACAAAGGCAAGACAAATAAGTATATCTGAGGATAGGGCCCTGCGTCCTTATGCTTTACCGATTCTGTATTCAAAAATAAACTTTTAAATGTGAACATTAGCGGTCATGGAAAGAAAAACAAGTGGCCAGTGAATATTGTGCAGAAACAAACACACTATGGGAAATTAATCCAAAAACAGTGTGGATGTCTGTGTATTATTTAACAAATACATTTCTATAAGCTTTAAATTAACTAAATATGTCCAGGATGGTATTTGTCCAATACACATTTTAAATGTCTTTTGAAGGCAAAAGTTTATCTACATTATATCCAGCTGGGGATAAGCAGAAGTCAGTCTGAGACACTGATTACAGTCTCCTAGGTAACACAAACTCTCCATTCCCATTGATGAACTTGCTCATAACTGCCATACCAGGTTCATCCACTTTCTCAGAGCTGAGGGATGTCATCACGCTTATGTGTTTTGTGAAAGCTGGTGGGATGGGGGCTTCGATAAGCTACCATAGAAAAATGGAAAAAAGTTCGAAGAAAACTGGACAGTGGATTTATATATAAAAATGTACATTGTTGGGTTTGATCATTGGTATGAAATTAGAAAGGTCGGAGACAGATTCATTCACACATTTAGCAGATAACTCCCTCCCAATGTAACACACAGACAACTAGATACATATTTATCTTTAACTTAGAAATTCAATTTATGATGCCTATAGGGAAAGAAAGTTTCAGTGTAATCCTCTATAATGTGAATATCAAATTCGATGGTGCCAAAACAAAACAGAGAGAGAAACGGTGGACTACAGCCACAAAGATAGATAGATAGAGATAGAGAGATAGAGAGATAGAGAGATAGAGAGATAGAGAGATATATATATATATATATATATATATATATATATATATATATATATATATAACGGAGCTTGTGAAGTGAAATAAAGTGCAGAAAATAGGCATCCTAGGTGTAACATATTTATAGACCAACATTAAGAAACGTGACAATATTGGACAACCTTTTCCTATATCTTTGCCTTCCATGTCCTTTAATGTCACGGATCTCGCTCTGGCAATAAGAACGGCATCTCCTTCCCATTTCTTGTGCTTTTTCTTAGATGCCTTGCACCAAACCACACTGAAATACTTCACTGGGCAGCCTGCTTCTTCCTCCTCACTTTTACTCTGTGTATCTTGATTTACCAGATGCAAAGCAGCTGCAAAACACAGACAAATGATGGGATCAGTAGTCAGAATTTCCTACAAGAGACAATATGTCATTGAATGACAAACACATGACCCAGTCTTGTAGGAGTAGGGAGAGATTGTTTGCACATGTCAGTAATAGTAGACTGAGTGTACGCTTTTCCAAACCAAGCTGTTACTCTGTTGATTTTTTGGAGATGGAGGTGTGAGATGGCGAAAATGTGATTAGATACATTACTTTGAATAATTGTTTGACCAATGTGTGCGTTGTAAGAGAAGCACGGACAATGCCCAGTTTAGGGATCATTAAT
Source organism: Mixophyes fleayi (assembly GCF_038048845.1). Lineage (NCBI taxonomy): Eukaryota > Metazoa > Chordata > Amphibia > Anura > Limnodynastidae > Mixophyes > Mixophyes fleayi. The sequence continues at coordinate 246,144,591 of NC_134406.1, forward strand.
CCCTGTACAACACGGACCTTTAATGCACACAAGTATCCTAACAAACAGATGGTGGACCAGGATCGGAAGAATGGAGTGTACGCTGTGTTCACGAGGAGACATACATTGTCTGCAATGTTATGGTAAATTACAAGTTCTGTTTTCATGATAATCCCCAACGCTGAACTAAGCACAGTGGTGATGAAACTGCCTTTCCTCATTCCACAGAGGACGCCACCATGTCCTGGTGATGTTGTTAGACAGATCTTGAATTTATTTGTAACCAGCAAAAGTAACCAGTCCATCTAGTGCAGTGATGGCTAACCTGTGACACTCCAGGTGTTGTGAAAACTACAAGCCCCAGCATGCTTTGCCAGCTATCAGCTAGTTATCTACTGGCAAAGCATGTTGGGGCTTGTAGTTTCACAACACCTGGAGTGTCACAGGTTAGCCATCACTGATCTAGTGTCTGCCTTGTGTGAATTTGTTAGTGGCAAGTCCCTAGAAAGGCCTCCTACCCGCTGGCATTTCACTTTAATTTTTAACATCAGCGCGTACGAGATGGTAAAAGACTACGAAAAAAACTGCACCGCTAGCGATCCCTGAAGACTGGTTTTGGGGAACACTGCCTTATGCACTACATCAGTGCCTCACAATCAGTGTCTACGTTAAGTTTCCATCTCTCCTCCTTTCAGTCAAAATAGAGACATTAACCAATCCACAAGCTCTTAACCTTTTTAATTATTTCTAAGTTTACTTTTGTCAAAAATGCCAAAACCGGGTTATCTATTTTTTTGATGAATGAGTTAATCACATTCCAAGTCTCAATTAAATAATGAACAATTAGTGTTAAAGGTGTTACACTAAAGAATATTTAATGAAGAGCAATTTTAGAAGCAACTTTACTATAACAAAATAAAGCATATTTTTGTTTGATTTACTAAAATGTTTAGTCCCAATTCACGTAGAACCCCTGAGTATTAAGGTATAATAAATGAAAGTAGAAAACAATAAAATGAGGGGGGAAAAAATAACAAATTTCTTATGCCAATGTTCAATTATTTACCACAAAACTATGTGTAAGGAAAAATTACCTACTTTATTATTGAAGGTTTATGTTTACACACACTGACCTCATCAAATGGATCACAAACATCCTTGCAATCAGTTTTTACTTATTTATAAATTGTCTGAAAACGTGCAATGTATAAATAATATTGTTTTCTGTACAAGAGCAAAGTCTACAGTAACAAAAGTGTGCTTTGCAGTAAGTCCCCCCACGCATTTCTACGCCCGATCTAGGTTGCTAGGCAGCAAATGTTCTTGAGGTGAAAAGAAAAAAAAAAAAAAAAAGGAATTCAGATAACAAAAATGTGACAAAGATTCTCAAACAACAGATATCTGTCTGAGTAAATGTGGTTTAAACATACTGTAGATCAAATTAACCTAATGGGTCTGGTGAAGCTCGCCTTCCCCCAAGCTGGTCCTCGGCAAACAAAACAAATTCATTGGCCATTACTATTAACTACATTTCAAAAACTTCACCTTGGATTGTACAATCATCTCATACATTGCATTCTCAGGAAAAGGAAGAAGATAGAAGTATGGATTGTGTCAGACCACCATCTTTCTGCAACATTTGTCACAAACCTCATATTACAATCTGTTGCTTCCTTCTTGCCTCTATTTCCCGTCCTCACATCATGACACTGTCCCTGTGACCAAAAGTCCTGCTAAGCCCTCACACAAGGGGACAGGTCATTGCTTCTCTCAAGATTAGAGCACTCGTCTTCTGAAATACTATGTGATACTGTAAATATTCTAGTGAGTGTTGGTTTCTATCCTTACCCAGTCCAGAATTGGGACAAACAGATGAGCAGGAGATGAAGGATACAGAAAGGGGCTCTGACCCTAGTCAAACCTTAAAAGGAAAGGCGATTGTAAATTAAATTTGAATATGTGCAATGAGGGACAACACCATATATCAATCATCCTTTAGACTTTAATTCAAGAAAGCAGAGAACATTTTAAACATCAAGATGAACAGGTCCCCTAGCAAAACTTAGTGACTATTATTGTGGTTTTGACACAAGTCAAACAGGCGAACTTTAGAGTAGGTGGACTCTGTTTTGGGGGTTGGCCGTATTCGAGAGGACAACAGCACACTACCAAAGTAGTCCTACCACCATGGATGGTCAAAAAAATGTGGCGGAAGCACATACTCCCAAATGCGTTCTTATAATCCATATAATGTAAACCATAAACAGCAGCACACCTAATAAAAGTACAGAATAGAGTATTTATTGGCTCCACTTAACATAGGGAATTTTGTAAGAGAAAGGTGTACGTATCTCTTATCTATAAGTCAAAATACTTTAGTTGTATTATACACATATATTATCATTTTATATGTAAAATCGCTTCTCATAGAGAGGATCAAGACATGACACAAACAAATGACATGAAACAGAAGGTAAAGATGGCCCTGCCCAAATGAGTGTGCGAGTGTGTGATACATACACACACAAATATGTGATATGTACAAAGTGCTTTATTACAGGGGTCCCATCACCAAAGTGACATTCAGGGGTGGAGTCAATTAGCTGTGAGGTCTGCGGAGACAAATTGTGGGTGGTTCCTACATGACCTCACGGTCAATTGAATCTGTCCCTAATAATCATTTACAATAGGCAATATGAAAAAGGGACCGAGAGAGAAAAAGAGCGAGCGCTCTATTGGCATCCCATATATATATATATATATATATATATATATATATTATTAATTAATTACACAAGGGATGCTAATAGAGATCTCGCTCTCGATATATATTTTCGTAAATATACTGGTAGGTTTATTGACCTCTTACTAGCCCTAGTGTGTGTGTCTGTGCTAGAGATAGACTGTAAGCACCACTGGCTCAGGCACTGATGTGAAGGAAACATTCTCCATGCAGCAATGAACAATATGCTAGAGCTATATAAATAAAAGAGTAACAATATATGACCCTACAAAACTCATTTCTGAGAACAGACAGCAACGCGCCGAATTTCTCCGGCCTCCATTTTTTCCCTGTGTGCGGTTTATATTGTATTTTCTTTCACAAAAGACAACTTTAATACATTTTTGCATAGTCCATAGGTTATTTTTATTTTTCTCAAAAAGAAAAATAGTTCACACAAAGTCAAGAACTATTTAAAAAGTCACATTTTAAATCTGTAAACATCCTTCCACTGCAGCATGAAAATATATCTATATAATAGAAATAATATTGGAGAATTAAGTTGTTCTCCTACAAGCCCAGGAATGAGGGACATCAACAGGTAAATTAGAACACTATACTGAATCACAATTGCGAACCTGCTCTGAAGTGATCAAATTTTAAGCAAAATAATTATTTATTATCGGTTTCATTGTTTACAAGCAATACAGTTTTTGACTAATAAAAATAGCTAAAGTATGTGCCAGCGACATACATCACGGCTACATATAATCTGAGGACGCCGAGGATAGAATGTGCAATCACTGCCCCCGATTCTCAACTCCAGTCAGTGTTGTTCTGAGGTAAACAAACTAACCCTGGGGCCCAGGTGTTAAACTTGACAAGTCCCAGTAAGGGCCGACATACTGGGTTACGGTTTAACACACAGGTTATCACATTAAAGTTTTGTTTTTTTAAAATACTAAAAAAATTAAAATAAAAATGTAAATCTACAAATTGCTGTATTCAGGTAGGTCCCGCCTTAATTTCATGGTCTTTAGTTTCTCAACTTTAATTTTGGCTTTCAGCCACTCTTCTTCCAGATGTTGCCGCCTTTTCAAACCGTCCCTCTTCTCTTTAATGTACAGTCCATACTGTTTTAAGTTGCTTAAAACGATCTGATGCTCTTTTTTCACCAGCTGCAAGGTCTCTGGGCTGCAGACGCAGGTTGATCTCATGCTCTGGCCAGTGTGACTGAAACATTCCTCTATCCTTGGGACTGGCGGAGACGGGGATAATCGCATATCCACAGAGGAGAGAGAGGGAGATAATGATCTCTCTAGAACGTGTTCAAACTCCTGATCTTCGGCTTCTTCCACAGCAGCCTGGGGCTGGGGAGGTATGAGCAAAGATGGAGGGGGTTTGACATCTTCCTCTGGCTCCAGCTGTACGGTGACTGAGGCATGCTGATCTGGTAAAGATGTCGGTGGGGAACAAATTACTAGTTCTGTCTCTGGATTTATCGGTTCACTGGAATAAAAAAAAACATAAAAATAGTTTTGTGTACTGTCAACACATCACATAAAAGATGTCTAACATAAGATGTAAAGATATCTCCTTACTAAAGTATGATACAAACAGCAACAATATGAACAAAACAAAACACAACATTCCCTATTTTACTACACATATATTTAACAAGTTGCGATAGCCAGCATTGATGTATGTTGTTGGGATACTACAGTCAAACGCAGGGCACATGAAACTTGCTGAAGTAGTTTTAAATTACCTCATAAAGGAACACACACACACACACGTTTACATTGTTTTTGAAAACGGCAATGTTTCATTACAACATGTAATGTTTCAATATAAGGAGCGATTTGGTCAAAAACCCATATTAAGGGGCATATTTCATTTTCTTCTGGGATCGCAGCTGCGCACATAAAGTGCAATTATATACCATTTGTCCCACAGATGTGATATAAATGGTAGTATAGATAAGGACTAGGCTAGGTACATACTGGAGGTTTTTCAGCCAATTATCGGACCAATCACCCGATAAACGACCGCTCGGCCACATATCGCATTACTGTGTACACTTACACGATAAACAACAGTCGTTCCAAAGTACCGATTGTGGTTTCATTTGATTGGTCATACAGTTTAATAGTCTCGTTCCAAACACCTTCCGCTCATGTAGTGTGTATGCACTCACAATCACGACCTCCACAGAGTTTACAGAGTCATGTTTTTTTCAGTCGATGCCGGCAATGAACATGTCCTCCTGCCCAAATGTAGAAAGTGCTGTAGATGGAATAATGTGTTCGTTCTGAGACTGAATATTTCGTTTCAGAGTCACAGAAGCTACTGAAATTTTTTTAGGACATGTGGATAGCTAGAACAAGGTGGTTAATCAGTGTGACTGGAATGTATATATGAATGCATATTGTGCGGTCATTCTCTAAACGACTATAGGACCAGATGAAGAGCACAGATCTGAAGGTAAATCGTGTGTAGGGTGTATGTATGAATCGTTGGACCTTCGGTCGTAGGTACAATCGTTGTAGACAACAGATTGGTGGGAAAATTTTCTCCAGTGTGTACTTAGCCTAAAAAGATGTAAATCAAAGCTGCACTAGCACCTAGGAAAATATTTTACTAACATGCCCCCTTCCTCTATACTACAGGAGCAGTTTCTCCTGCAGCTCACTATCCCCAAATGGCTGTGAAGGGGACGTCTGAGCAAGAGGATAAGTCACAAGCACAATCTCATGAGTACGGCTTGTGATTGGTCCTCCTGCTCCTCTCCCTCCACTCACCCCCTTGGTTTTCGGCCGGGGCTGTGAGTGAAAGGTGGGAGCCTCAGGAAAAACAGATGCACAGAACAGCCCCAGGCTGGGGGGATGGGGGTCACATTAGTAAAGTTATTTCATAGGTGGTATTGAAGCTTTAAACTGGCCTCATACAGGTCGGTACGGTCGCTTGACATGTGGACAAGATAGACATCTAGCCGTTGTGGCCTTGGGACCAGTTGGCTGCATCACTTACTGTAACGAAATCCAAACAAACACATAGCCATTAAAATGACAATGTCATCAGTTCTCTCCAACTTAAATCCTATGAATATAATCTGTATAATCTGTTCAGGGTTACTACCCTCCTGAGAGATTTTTCCTTGTAACCATACTAAGTATGTACGTAGTATAAATATATTCTGTGCTTTCCAAAAACATTTTTGTAAACTAGATAGTATAAGTAAAATGGTCATGCCTACATAAAGCATCTCATGCCTACATAAAGCATCAATGATTTGTCTGCATGCCTAACACAAGGAAGAAACGTCTTCTAAATTTGTGCCTAGAAAATCTTCTCCAGAAACATGAAAGTAACACGTTCCCACGACATCCAAAAATACTTCATAGATTGCTGTGCTGTGGGTTAAACCCATGTTACAATCTACAGTTCCTTCCTTAAACTGAATGGTTAGTTTGGGACTTTACATCCAGCTGACAACACATGTAATTAATTCCCAATTACAAATAGAGGGAACTCCCTTCATTTGCTTTTCACTCCGCTTTTACTAACCATGTAAATTCATCATGGCGTCATCGTAAATATGTCAAATAAGTAGTTTCATCTTGGTATACATCAACATTTATCTACAAACGTGCCAAATATTTTAAATATTTAAGTTCACCTTTGTCAAAAGTTTTATCCTTATTTTGCATGTTACTCTGTGTGCTGATGTACTTGAAAGTTAAAATAAAGTCTTAAAAAAAACAACACGTTTTATCCCCATTTTTATCTTCAGCAAAGCCTGCTACATGCCAGTTCATATGGGCCAGTGACAGAGTGAAGCAATTGCTTTATGACCTCCTTGTTATTAAACTAGTTTTTCTCCTCATAGTAATACTTCTGCTAGGATATCAAATTATTATTATTATTATTATTATTATTATTATGCTGGAAACAATGATACAATATCTTTTTTTACATAACAATGGAATAGATCGTCATCACTATAGGCATGTACTCGCAGGTGGTTATAACTCTGCCCTTTGTGCGCTGCCCTACACTGCATTGAGAGTGAACAGAGTACAGAGAGTACTCACAGGCATCTACCCATGGTGCATTGCATGGCTTTCACTAGAAAGTGAACAGAGAACAGTAAGTACTCACAGTCATCAATACATTTAGCCATGATGCACAGCATGGCTTTCACTAGAAAGTGAACAGAGAACAGTAAGTACTCACAGTCATCAATACATTTAGCCATGATGCACAGCATGGCTTTCACTAGAAGGTAAATAGAGTACGACGAGTACTCACAGGCATTAATATATCTACCCATGGTGCCATGTGTAGATCCCCATTATGAGGTTCGCTTAAACTGCATTTACCTTCCAGGGAAAGCAGAACACACCATGGGCAGAAGTACTGACTCTAAGAGTGGATACAATCATCACAGCTTGAATGGCTGGCAAAGAGAAATCAATGACCTTTATAGCAAATGCTGCTTGGTTTTTGTATTGAAAGCCCAGGAACAGTGCTTTTGTGCCCTAGTGCTCAAACAAAAAAGTGTAAAAAAACTTAAAAACGTGCACAAGGGTGCGGTACATGGCCCTCCTCTAAAAAGAAAAGGCCCTAGTTCCCAACCCCGGATCCATAAGACCCTTAGGGGGGCAAGGGTCTTCAGACCCCTTTCGCCACTGGGATCCACCGAGGCTTCACCCAGGGCTCGACAACCGGTCCACCCACGGAAGGGTGGGCAACAATGGGGTTCAGGGGGGGCGGAACCTAAGAGCCACACAGTCCCCCCTAGATCTTCGGGGACGCAGAGCCCAAAAGGGCCTATCCGCACCCCTAAAATCTGTGACGCTAAAACCACAAAAGTGAAAGTGGCAAACGAAAAGAGTAATAAATAGAAAAATAAAAAAGTGCCGAATGGTTACGGCCCCAGCCTCATGGCTGGGCTATTATAAAAATGTTCTCGCCCAGCCAAATGGCCAGGGAAAAGAACAGAGGCGGTGTGTAAAAGAAAGTGGTCATAATGTGCAAGGTGTCAGCATAATCACATTATCACTGTTTTGCCTGGTCTGTGATTTTTTTGGCACCCCCAGGTCGCCACTATGGGGGCACTTTAGTGCCGGGCTTTCAACGCAGCAATCCTGGCCCCTGGCCAGACGACCAAGTGCAGCTCTGCCACAACTGCACTTGATCTTAGCGAAAAGGCAGAGAAGCTGCTTGTTGTCAGTCAAACCCATGTGAACCTGCCCTTAATGCTTTTTAGCATTAACAGACAAAATATTTGAAATAAAATGTGGCTCCACCCATTGAATTTTAGGAGGAAATAGAGTAGCATTAAACTGAAAAAAAAATAATTGTAGCCACGTGAATCCTAGAATATCACCCCACCTCATTTTTCCTACATATGCAGCAGGAGTGTTAGTATAGCATGTATTGCTTTAGATGGATGAATTCATAACAACGATCATGTTGTATGGCTTTCCCCATCTTGCTTAATTTAGGCTAGGTACACACTGGCCCGATGATTGCACGAAAAACCTCCAATCAGTCGACATCTGAGTGTTTGGTCAGATATCGTGTAAATGTGTATAGTGACACGATGATCTAAAGTCGTCCAAAAGTACCGATCATCGTTTTATTTGGTTGGTCGTACTGTTTAAAAATTTCCAAACAATCATGTAGTGTGTATGCACTCCTGCTCACGGTCTCCATAGAGTTTACAGAGTTGTGTTCTTTTCAGCCAATGCTAGCAATAAATGTACCGGTGAATAGATGTAGAGAGAGTGCTGTACAAGAAATAATTCATTTGTTCATTCCGAGACAGAATGTTTCCTTTTAGTCACAGAAGCTAACGAAATTCGTTAGGACATGTGGATAGCTATAACAAGGCAATTTTAATCAGTGTGACAATGTGACAATAATGAATGAATGAATATTGTGCTGTCATTCTCTGGAGACTAGAGGACCAGATGAACAGCACAGATCTGAAGGTAAATCGTGTCAGTGTGTATGGATCGCCAGACTGTACCTACGACTGAAGGTCCTATCAATCGTTTGAGAGAACACGTCAGTCGGATAATTCTTCAGTGTGCACCTAGCCTTAGCCGAGGCAGGGATCAGGTAAACTCCTTCCTTTTACTTATTTGCTGGTTTTCTCTTTGTCATCCCTACCCAAAAAGTAATATTCAGCATCTTGCCGGGATTTATATCCGTCACAAGACTTGTGTTATGTCTGTTTCATACACAGACAGGAAGCTCTTTCTCCACTCAACGCCTCTTATCTACACAAAGAGACAACATATGCTAAGTGAAGGCACTTGTATTTACAAAGCACAATGAAGTTTCCCAACTTACTGAATTAAAAAAAATCATACTACCATGACTTTCTGCTAGGGATCACACAACTGTGATGTCCCACAGGTACATTTATAATGGGGCATCTTTGAATTGGCGCACTAGTCGCCTGTGCCCAAATAATGTCCACCATTATTCATTTGCACTTACAATGGTGAAGTTGGGAAATGTTAAGGGTACCTGTAGCCAACATGCAAGCCAAGCAGCCATTATGTGTGCTAAATGGAGTCTAGTGGCTTACACCCACAAAATGGTTGCCTACATTGTGTGTAGGTCACAGGTACACTTAACATTTCCCAACTTCACCTTTGTAAGTGCAAATGAATCATAATGGGCGTTATGGTCAAACTTTGGAACGACAGGTCCTAGCACGCTGGAACCTGTAGTTCCCCAACGCCTATAGCGCCATAGATTCCCACCTCTGACACACCATACCTCTCACATTCATCATTATGTCTACACTGTAAGCCGCAAATCTGACAGAGTGCCCCACAAAATATCTCTATGGTCACTGTTAAGAGGTCTGATTTAACAGTAAATAAAACGGTTTAAACTAGAATCGTGCTAATTCACATTTTTACTATAGGGAAAGAATATAAAGGCTTAAATACACGACTAAATCGTATAATTGCGCATTTTCAAATACATGCAAAAAAGTCACAAACAAGTAAGGCAGCAATTTTTAATCCAAGGGTCGTGACACATTTATGGGTCATCGGGCCTAAAATAGGTTCAATATATGCAATGGTGCTTAAATAAGAACTAGATTTCAATTGCAAATGGCACAAAATATATGTGATTTATTTTGATTTTCAAAACACACATAATCACGATTGCAGTGTTGTTAAATTATTTTAACATTGGTGGTCACAACAAAATGAATCACAAAGCATCTGTGCAGGCCAACGTGTCACAAAACCACTGATACAAGGAATGTGTCTTATATAGTAAGAAGTAAAGGTCTAACCACTAGGTTTAATACTAGGAGAGCATGAGAACCGTCCTGTAACACAGCTCAGAACAGAGAGCAGGGTTCAGCAGGCTTGGCCAGCTTTGTACATTAGGACTGGAATTTCAGGTTTGGGCTGGCAGGTGGGAGCAGAGTAATCTGCAGCCCTGCAAGAGATTTGCTGCACTATCCCCTTTTTAATTTTGCTGAGTGAGGCTTTTCTAAAACTATATCCGATTTTAACCTCTTCTGCCCACCTAAATACTTTAAGCCTTGTCAGTTTTACAGAGGAAATATACGCTGCTTGTCTGTAAACAAAATCTAAGGACACACACACATTAAACACACAGTGTGTGCTTGGCAGAGTGCAAGCCCTGATGGTTTGCACAAAATATACCCAGTGACCTAAGAATTTAGTAAAAAAAAAAAAAAAAAATTCATTTTAAGTGACTATTTATATTATATGCAGTTTACATAGTGTTTAAAGGAATTATGGGGACATACATACAACTGCATGCTCGGTAGTGGACTGAAATTGCCAGAAAGAAATATGCAGCATATCACATGACCTGTATATGGTAGAATATGATGCTCTGCATGAAGTTCTGATAGAAAAGCGCAGCAGCAAAGTGACAACAGAAAACACAAGTGGGTGATAAGTGCTTTATGACATGGCTGTAATAAGGCAACTGCATCAAGGTGTCTTAATCTAAAGGGTCAGGGTAACTCCCCGCTTACTCAACAGGAACTCTTTACAGAGCAAACAAATGAGCCACCCAATGCATATATAATGGCTGTTTTAAAAACCTATTTACTGGAAATTCTAAGTTGTCAGCACATGCGGTTTATTTGTGGGCACTCGAACAGTTAACAGTCTGTAATCTGAGATTTCACAAAGCCACTAGGTCATAAAGGTATTATCTACATAACATGTTAAAACAGATTTCTGTTAGTCTCGCCTCCTCGTTATTACGTCCATTTGTAAATTCTACGACTAGCATGTCTGCATGAACTTTTATGATAGGTTTGCACTCATTGCATGTAAATTATGTATTGCTGGAAGCACAACTATACAGCATCAAGCACTTTATAATGCTACATACATGGAAATAGCACATGTAACTTGGAAGCCATACCAATCAACAATACAGTAAACTTACCTTGACAATCCATTCAGGTCCCTTACAAAACACACATTGCCAAACTGAGGAATGATCTCTACAAGTTTCTTGGTGGCCTCTGACACTGTGCTCTTATAGTCGGCGTGCGCGGTCTTGCATTGGAGCAGTTCTTGCTTCCCGTACTCCTTCAAGCGCTTGTAAAGGGTGCGCAGCCCTTGCGGGGTGCGCGGAGGCCGGCCTGCGCCCATAGCATTGTACTTTTCCGCTATGATCTCCCAGCAGTTGTTTTTTTCAATTATGACAGAGTGCTTGTTGGTGTGCTCCTCTAAGACTCCTATGTATGGCTTCACCAGCTTCAGCAAATCAAGCTTTTCAAACACTGTGAAATTAGAGGACCGAGCCTTCCCCACCATTTTCAGGCCTCCTTTTATTTGCAGTTCCTGAAACCACAGTTCAGCCTTGAGCTCTGCACAGCTCATTCCCCCCAGACACACAAAAAAAAAAATCAGGCTTAACTAGGTTAGTCTCGCTTAGGCCTACGCCTACAAGGGAGGGTTTATTAAAATTCCTTCAGCTTAATCTGCCACAGGTTCAGGAAATCTGTTTAAGACAGGCCTGACCTACATAATAGCTCTGAAGAATGCTGAAAGATACCAGCAGGATCAATGACCAAAAACACATTGTGATGTTTAGTGAGGAAAAAACAAAATAAAACAAACAAAAAAATACACACACTGAGAGTGTCTAAAATCTGAGCACAAAGCTCAGCAGTGCTTTAAACACATCTTTCCTGATACACAAATCATGCGTGGACATTGTTTCACATTTACAAGAAGCCAACACTTATATGTCAGCATTTATTAACTCCAAGTAAAAGATCCAGGTACATATAAGGTTAGAGATAGGGAAAAACCAGCAATAAGGGAAGATAAAAGTGTGACGTGCGTAGGAGAGCCCCTGCTGGAGCCCCAATCAGCCTCTGTTCAGACTTGCAGCATTTGCATAATGCTAGTCCTGCTGTCAATCAGGAGCTGTGCTTCCCCTAGCTTGTTAGGTTACACCCAAGGCTCAAACTCCACAGCAAAGCTCAGCCTCGCCTGCATTTCACAGAGCGCTGAGCCCTGGAGGATTATGGCGTTAGGAACATTTCTTCCAACTCTCTCCACAACAAAGCCAAACAGTAGATAGAACAAACCGAGCTGTGGCGTTAACGAATGCAGAAGGGGCTTCTTGTATAAACTCTTGTATGTTTGTAGTGCCCGGCTCAGGGTTTAACTCCTGTTATGCTGGAGAAATCGGACACATCTGGATTAGTGATTGCACAGGATTAGAGGCAGCTAATGAATCTACCCCCGTCTCGGGTAAATGGAGTCTTGGCAACGTCTAAATATTATTGTAGTATTACAAGGGCAAGGCAAATGCTGCAAACTGAACGGGAAAACAGTATTTGCAACTTAATTTACATCTTATACAAAAATAATCAAAAATAAAATATTTATGCATGTTTCATGCTTTGCAATCACAACAGATAACTGTAGAAAAAGTATTAAAATCAGGTATTATGTCTCTTTTGTTGCCCTCGTCGGTTGTTCGTGACATACAGAGAAGACAAATACATGAGTCAATAGCATTTCAGTCTATGGTGCAGTAGACACTTGTGTTTTTTTTTTAAAGGTTGTTTTTTTAATCTAGTTTTTTTATTTAATTGTTTTTTTTCTGTGCATTTTTTCCTTTGCAGGAAACTGCACAGTAAAGAATCTAAAAACACTTGTGTCTAGTGCCAACACTGATTTATTCAATCCCAGGTAACAATAGTTGGTGCATATAACAGGTAGGGCTCCCAGGTAACAATAGTTGGTGCATATAACAGGTAGGGCTCCCAGGTAACAATAGTTGGTGCATATAACAGGTAGGGCTCCCAGGTAACAATAGTTGGTGCATATAACAGGTAGGGCTCGCAGGTAACAATAGTTGGTGCATATAGCAGGTAGGGCTCCCAGGTAAGAATAGTTGGTGCATATAACAGGTAGGGCTCCCAGATAACAATAGTTGGTGCATATAACAGGTAGGGCTCCCAGGTAACAATAGTTGGTGCATATAGCAGGTAGGGCTCCCAGGTAACAATAGTTGGTGCATATAGCAGGTAGGGCTCGCAGGTAACAATAGTTGGTGCATATAGCAGGTAGGGCTCGCAGGTAACAATAGTTGGTGCATATAACAGGTAGGGCTCCCAGGTAACAATAGTAGTGCATATAACAGGTAAGAGGACACCACTAATTTCTAAATCACTTAACCTCCTTGCCATTACAGAAACTTGGCTCACCTCCTCTGATACTACATCGCCTGCAGCTCTCTCTTATGGGGGGACTCTCCCTCTGCCATACTCCCAGACCCGGAAACAGACAAGGTGGTGGAGTAGTCATTCTACTGTCTCCAAGCTGCATCTTCCAAGTCATACCCTCTAAATCCTACCTCTCATCCTCTTCCTTTGAAGTCCACATTATTTATTATAATTCTATTTTATCCTCTCCACCTTCATGTTGCTGTCATTTATCGTCCCACAGGTCCAGTTTCCCAATTCCTTGACAACATTGCGGCCTGGCTTACTTACTTCCTTTGACATGCCTACTCTCATACTGGGCAATTGTAACATTCCCATTGATAATCCCACTGTCTCTTCTACTACTAAACTTCTTTCACTTACCTCATCCCCTTCCCCCTGCACCCAAATCCATATGTACATAACGAAACCTAAGTACGCTTAACCCAATTCACTTATTTTCACTAAAACAACTATTTTCTCCAATGACTGCATTGTCCCTTCCTAATCAGGCCATATCTTTCTATAACAAAACACTCGCCTTGGTGTCACACTTGACTCCATCCTCTGCTTTATTCCTCCCATTCAGACTCCCTCCCAGTCCTGTGGACTCCACCATAAAACATTGTCAGAATATGCCCTTTTCCTACTCAACATGCTACCAAAACTTTTATCCATTCTCTCATCATCCCCCGTCTTGACTATTGCAACCTCCTGCTATCTGGCATTCCCGAAACCCATATATCCACACTTCAATCCATCCTAAATGCTGCTGCAAGACTGATCTTCCTCTCTCACTGCTCCACCACTTTGCAAATCCCTACACTGGCTCCCTGTGTGCTCCTGAATCAAATTCAAGTCACTCACCCTTATTTACAAAGTCCTCAACAACACTACCCCTGTATAAATCTCAAATCTCTAATCAAAATACTCCCCTGCCGCCCTCTTAGATCTACCTCTGACCTGCGCCTTGTCTCGTCTCTGGTAACCACCTCTCACTCCCGCCTACAAGACTTCTCCGGTGCTGCTCCCCACTTATGGAATTCCCTACCACGCTCAATCAGACTTTCCCACAGCCTTCAAAACTTTAGACGCCCTTTGAAAACCCATCTCTTTATTTAGAGGTGACCTTATCCCCGATAACACTATTCACACTAATACACCCTCACAACTATCCCAATCTCCCCTCTGAGCCACATTTACTCCTCTTGTTTCAGCTGTGCCCTCTTCCACTTAGACTGTAAGCTCTCTAATGAGCAGGGTCCTCCGTACCCTTTGTTTTCAGGTCTGCTTTTATTTTGTATACCTTGTATATCCTTGTTTTATGTATATACTGTGTTACCTACTGTAAGGCGCCACAGTGCTCTGCAGCGCCGTACAGTAAAATCTACAATAATAATCTAATATATAAAAGACAAAATTTGTCCTTCTGTCTGTCTTTCTATACAAATCCACATTTTTCAAGCGAAGATCATGAAATTTTGCATACGAGTCTATTAAAACATGACGGAGGCAACTAAAAAAATTTAAAATTGAAATTCATTACGAGGTGGGGGTGGCGAGGGGGGGGTAACACCTAAAAATCATCGAAAACGACCATAGCTCTGGAATGTCTGAAACAATTTACACCAAACTTGGTACACATATGACTTTTAATCTGACAACAAATGTTGTGGGGGCATATTACTTAAATCTCTACAGGTTCATTCTTAAAATCCCAGGCAACGGTGGCCCCAAAAACAAGGTAAGGCCTATATACTGCTGTCCTTCTATCTTTCTATACAAATCCACAGTTTTCAACACTGCGGAGGATCTCGGGTAATTCGGGCCACGGCGGAAGAATAAGAGAAAGCGGCTGTGACAGCGTCACCATGAGAACAGCAGCCCCAACAAAAGCTGAGGCCCCTGCTGCTCATCACTGCACATTACACATATAACTATCTAACCTCATGGCATACAGGAAGTTGATGCCACGTCACCATGGCAACAGTGGCTCTAGCTGAGGCCTGGAAACTGCTGTCCTTCTGTCTTCCTATCTATTTTTCTTTTCTTTTACAAATGTGTTAGCAGTTGTGCACATATTATCTTCCTTAATATTTTATTGTTCTTTCCTGGTACGCATGAACTTGAAATAATAAAATGCCACGAAAGAAAAGAAAATGAAGAAACGAGAAACAAGAAATATAGTTTATCAAGCTGTTTTGAAGTAATTGTTTATCGGTTCGTTCCATCATATACAGTTCAAATACAGTTTTACATTTTCACTTTTCACCTTCTACTAGTCCAATTTTAACATGATATTTACATGTATGTTTAATATTTAGATTGATTTTTGTAAATAAACATTCTTTAAATCCCGGGCAACGCCGGGTATTCTGCTAGTAATAATAATAAGACTCCCCGATAACAACAGTTGCTGCATATAAGAGGTAGGACTCCCCGATAATCAGATTCATTTGGTGGTCTATGGGTAGTCTCCCAGACTTTTTCTGTGCAATCTGCTAATGCTGTAAGGTAGGTTACCTCTTCTATTAGTACAGTTGCACACATTTCTGTACTACCTTTGCGGGACATTACAGGTGACAATATGTATACCTATTCCAAGCTTGTGGGAAAAGTGCCCACTTGTCCAATAGTTCCTGAGAACACATGGGTCCTTTTAATTTGGCTCCTATCTATAGTATACACAGCCATACCACTGATTGTTCTTCTCTATTTATTAGTTTAGTCAGTTATATACTAAAGGACTCAACAAAATCCAATATAAAAAAAATTAAAATGGCCCCATAATTAGAAGCACTGGAGCCACATTCTGTTTGTTTTTCTTGCACCTATTAGACAGCAAGTGGAGTTCTGAAACCAGTTACACTAGGTGTATACAGGCTTTATGCTGGCCAGGGGGTACAAACCCCGGTATACGGCACATGGTACCAAATGGAAAAATGAAGCTGCACTTCCCTTCAACACTGTTAATGCTATGGCCAAGCTCCTTCATCCCACAATAAAAAATTCAAAGAGACTATTTAGGAGAATTGTTCTATAGGCAACTGTGTATGAAGTGTCCGGCTGTCCTTAGTAGCCAGATTTGTGCTTTAATTTCCTATTCTACAAAAATTAGCTACATATGATTGCTTGCTGAGGGCCAAACCTTCTTTTCTACACAGAAAATAGAATAGCTGGAGAAAAATTATCTTAGTCTTCATAGAAGAGCCTAGCCCATTCAATAAGGTTTATTTTTCTTTTAACCCAATTCCAGACTATTCCGTTATGTTACGCATGTAGACCGGGGCACATCGTTATGTTATGGGATGTAGAGGGGAGGGGAAACATCTATGTAAACTGGTGCAAAGGGAAAAGATGGTGTTACCGATAGCAACCAAAGTCTAAATGATGCTATTTTAGTGCAGTTTAGAAAATGAAAGCAAACACTGAGTTGTTCTTTATGGGCAACACCACTTTTTACCAGTTTTAATTAATGTCCTCCAATGAGTCGCCACAATGAATGATAAAACACAATATGTAGATCTCCTATACCTTCTCCATCTGTGTGAATGCACACTTTTAAAGCTTAATGGTGGCACAGTGGTTAGCATTGCTGTTTCACAGAGATGGGTTCATGAGTTTGATTCCTACCAGGGCCATATCTGTGTTTGTGGCTTTATCCACTAGACGCTCTGGTTTCCTCGCAAAGTCCAAACACATACTGGTAGATTATGTGTGTGTGCAGTAGGGCATTTAGAATGTAAGCTCCAATGGCGCAGGAACTGGTGGGAATGACTACATATTTATCATACAGCGCTGTGTAATTTAACAATTTGACAAAGGAGAGCAGAAAATGTGCAGCGCATTTACCATGGAAGTAAAGAAAATGCCACTTACCTGTTAATGGTCTAAACTTTGAAGCCGCAGTGACTGCAGACTTGGGAGTCTGGATTGCAGACTGTGCACTTTCCTCTGTTCTTGTTGCATTTATATTCACAAGACCAGTTCTTGGTAAGACTCCTGAAGGCACAGTGTCCTGCTTGGGCTTTACCAACAAAAACAAATAGATCATCTTCATTACTTCATACTACAATACAGAGAACAGTATAAACTAAAAACAAGCAACAATTAGTTGCAGCCTGGATTTAGTTATTCAGCTGACATTTGACCCATTTTACTTTGAGGAATTTCACAAGGACATTGACAGTTACATGGTAAAGCACTTGTTAGCAAGATGTTGCAGCATTTACAATACAACAGACATGTGACTTTAATAATATTCGCCAGAAAAATAATGATCAGCACATACTTACAGTGTATCATGAGGCCTCCAGGTTATCCCAGAGTGCTGCTAACAGACACCTTTCTATTAATGTTCCACTGTCTTAGCAAACCAGAGAATATTTTGTTTACATACTGAATGAACTAATCATAACCAGTTGACACATATCTGGAAACCACATACTCTGCTTTATGTGGTATAAATTAACTGTAAACAATAAAATGCATAATGTTATGTGACGCAAACCCTGTTTTATGCAGTTTTGAGACAGAGACCGGTACAGATGCTTCCACAAGTAACTATTTGGGATGCCCACAAGGCACTATGAAGTGTACTTATTAGCTCAGCTGAAGACACAGAAAAAGGTTTTAAAAAGCACATAAAGCAGTGTTGGAGTCATAATTGCCGCTTTAATGGCTAACCATTAACTATATCCCAAACAAGCCACATAACTCAGACTTGCTCTCAAGGTTCAGCTAAACCAGTTTTTTTTCCAATAAACAAGACAGAGTACTTAAATGGCTACAGCAACAACACTATGAAAAGGGGAGCAAAGCGTATTTGATCCTGGACCAAAACACAAATACATTTTGATAAAAAAAATCCAAAAAAAGATTCAAATAGTACTGTACAGTCAGAACCATGTGATCTGAAAGGTACTGGTGTGTCTTGTAATGAGATAAACGTTCCACATCAAATAGTAAACATTTCCAAATGTGCTCTCAGTGGCTCTAATAGTCCTTGGCAGTTGTATTGAACCACCAACCAAGTTTGACGAATGCTCCCTCTTATCAGGATAAAACATAAAAAACATTGACATTTGTCCTCCCACAATGGAGTGTCTGTGCATGTGGGGTACAATGTATCCAGTGACAGCACAGATAAGGGTAATCAAATTTTTTAACTAAAATGCAGGCTTTTGACGACTCTATAATGTTGTGAGATCCTGTATAACCCTATCACCCCTCCTTCCCCTCTGTGTCCCGCCCCTGTTCTTCCACTCCAAACCGTCCCCTTTGGATTGTAAGCTCACGCGAGCAGTGCGCTCCTTCCTTGTTGCCTCCATCCTCTCTATTTCCAACTTGCTATCAACCCATCCCTGGCCATCCTTGTAATTGTCTGGAAATTTGCCTTTTGTAATAAGATTTAATTTAAGTTACCCTTCCTGTATTACTACTTGTATTTGTTACCCACTCTTTTCAGTTCTATTTGTGCTATATATATATTTTTGGGAAATTTTGTTTATGTGAACTGTAGACCTCGTTTGTACTACCGCAATGTACTGTGCGGCAGAACTTTGTGGCGCCCTATAAACAAACACTAATAATTGTGTGAGGACTTAGAGTGAAAGTCGTCCCAGAGTGTGCCCTATACTTACTCAAGGTGTAAGTGCTATAGAGGGGGTGGGGATATTTAAATGCTCTGGAGAGCTCATTTATTTAACAATTGTGCATTCGGTTAGGCAGTGCGAAACACTCTGAAGTTTCTTAATACTACTATCAAAAGGGTAAGTTGACACCCACCTGGGAGACTGTCTAACAGTGTGGCACCGAATGGTTACCTTATTTTCTGGTACTGTATAATGCATACGGCTGCACTCTTTAAAGGATGTTCCACCCCTGAAATGGGTTGAAGTCAGATAGTTATTTGCTTACCTTTACCATAATTATCTTCCTATTGTTCTGGTTAAAATTTCTTCTTTATAGGCACTCTTAGTTACACCTGCCCAGCTTCTACTGGCAGAAATACAGTATACTCACCCAAAGAGGTTCCCTCCAACTGTGGGGTTACATCATATCTCCCTGTATTGGCTCTACCCTTTCCCTTTTATCCCCACCCCTCTTTTCTTCTCAATTCCCGATCAAAGGAGGTACATTAGCTTAGTCATCAAATACAAAGAGCCACTCCGCTAACTCTACCTCCTTCAACATCCCCAATTAATCTGTTCAACAAATCTCCCAAGCTTTGCCAGCTACACTTATAAAAAGTGCACTGACAATAATAACATTTTCTCAAATAGCGCACGTTATACATCTGGTCTGACCTGGCACAGGACAAGAGGCAGTTTTTTTTGTTGTATCTACCTTTTGTAAACTTTGTTCTGCAGTCCTATAGTAAAGCTCTGCCCCTTTCAGGGAAAGCCTCGCCCCCTTTCTTTGCAGCGAGCTGCAGGAGATGAAGATTTCCTACATTCCCTGCTTTATAGATATGTCGCTCTACTTACCAATTTACTTTTATACACATCGCTAAATACACCGTATTACATTACATGCCTCTCTAGTTATCACCCGAGTTTACTACACTTATATAGAGCGATTATAGCTCTGTAATCCTTATTGCACCCAGCCTGTTAATTTATAAATGACTTCCACTTTTAGGCATCTTGCTTTCTTAAGAACCATTATACTCCCCATACATTTTTCATTAACTGCAGACACCCACTCTGCTTGCTTAGTTTTCCAGCTACAGCTACCAAGAGGTAAAAAAGATCAGCTTACCCTGGCTAGAGGGCGTCCTAATCAACTCTTGACAGTAGCTGGAAAACTAAAGGGCTGAGATGTGTATCTACATTATGTAAAATGTTTCCTGGGGCGTAAAAATCATTCATTAAGAATGATGTTCAAAGGTGGAAATTGTAAGATTCCCTAAAGCTGTGTGCACACTACAGACTTTTTAACCAACTATCGTGCCAATCACACGATAAACGACTGTTAAGTCAGATATCACAACGTGTATGCTCCCACGATCATGTTTTATCATACCAAAGCTCATCTTACTTGATATTATAAACTGCATAAAAATCACTATCAATGATAGAACGATGTTGAGGAATTGTGTATGCACTCACGACCAGCAGTGTCCATAGATCTCTATGGAGTGTGCAGAGTCACGATCTTTTCAGCAGATGCTTATGAGAGATGAAGATCACAGATCTGAAGGTAAATCCTGTATAGTGTGTACACATGAATCGCATTGCTCATCGGGACTTTGAGTGGTTGGTAAAATAACATCTGCAGTTATTTTCTGTAGTGTGTACCCAGCTTAACTAACCCAACATAAAATGTTACTATTTATTTATTCTGGTTAAGCAACATCTCAGGAGAGGCACATGGTGGTTTATAATTATTCTCTGGTGCCTCTGACTGGTTTTTAATTGTTTTTAAGGGGCACAAGCTGGTTTATAACATTTTGGTACACAAGCCAGTTTAATCACATCACAGGTTGGTGTAATAATGTTTAGGGACAACAACTGTGTTGTATGTGTTGGACACACAGGACACATGGTTCCCAGTGAGCAGAGAACCATAATACTGGGTGCTGGATTGGTAATGGTGAGTAAGTCTGTGTGTGTCACACTAAGTGCCTCACACTATTATTACCATTTATTTATATAGCACCACTTAGAGAACTTACTCACATCAGTCCCTGCCCCATTGGAACTTACAGTCTAAATTCCCTAACATACACACACACACACACACAGACAGATAGACACAGACAGACAGACACTATAGTCACAACAGCACCACTAAACATTATAATAAGGATGAGATGTGGGGAAAGATATAGCAAATTTGTTATTACTTGGGCATGGAATTCCAATTTATGAGAAAACCTTTTATTCAGAAAATTCCCAAGCATTTGGAATAAAAAAAAAATGCCATACCTGTAACTAAATAACACCCACACAGGGCCTGATTCATTAAGGAATGTAAATCCCGATACGTGCCCTATTTTGTGTAAAATTGCATCTCAAGTACGTGATTTTCAGCCATATCACTTGCACCAGCTACAGGGCAGGTATAAGTGTTGACTAATAGTGATGACAGTCCATTATGCTAGAACATGTGTTTGCAATCAAGAGCAACTGTAAAAATGTATGTACAGTGGCCATAACATCCTGATAAATGTATTTCATGGAATGGGGAAGGGCAACACTTTTTTTTTTTTTTATTAATTACTTTTACTCACAGGTGTTAATGTATTTAACAATGTTTTTTTTAATCTGAGCGCTCTGACGAAACCTTGTATATACATATGTATTGTACGTATCCTGCAGTGTGTTGTGTCTGTCTATATACAGTAAGTGACATATTGGTAAAGCGTATTTACACCCATATTCAACTAGAAATGTTTCTTGGGATCCTCTACTTGTTAAATACAGGCGTAACTGCTTACATTCTCTGTCCATTTAAAAAAAAAAAAGCAAATTGCATAAACTTTGCTTTCTTTAATGAATCAGACCCACAATGTCCGTCTCCTCAAACTCTTTTTAGATTTAAAATTCTCAAATGCATGTAACCTTTGTGCACCTTTCACTGTTTGCACTGCGCGTAACAGTGTCACTTTATGAATATTTGGTGACCATAGCATTTTTACATAGTTCATAATTACCTTTAGAGTTGTATTCACATTTACAGCAGCTTTATCTGAACAGGAATTTATTATAAGAGGTGATATAAAACGAGGCTTTTTTGCAGGGTTCCCAGTTACTTGCTGACTTGGGGCTGCTGATCTTCTCATGTTGTGTGTATCTGGAATAAGTGATAACACCAGGTTAGCATGTTCTACACCACTTGTGGGATACAAAAACATCCTGACAGTGTGTAATATGTATTCCCAGCAACCTATTTCCACGCTAAGCACAAAGAATCGGTACGAAAACTACACAGGGTACTTGAAGGGACTCTAACCTTATTTTGTTAATAGAGATGGATATATAAAATATTTTTATGGTACTATAATAAAGTCCACTTGCAGAGCTCACCATTTAGTACACATTCAATATTTGCCTTTTCTTTCCCAGAATCCCTTTATCTCCTGTCAAAACTCTCTTGTCAATCTTATTGAGGTATGATATTCCTATCACAATACAAGATCGTAGGGGCATGGCCTGATGGCAAGAAATATGTAAGACATCATTTGGACGTGGTCAGTTTCAATAATATGACAAGAGGACAGGCATATAGGCTGCATGTTCCTACTATGTCTAAGATATACATTCCCCTGTGTTAGACACAATTAAGAACAGAACAATATCGGAGGTTAATATCCCATTACGTTTACATTGGCCAAGAGCAGCGAATAGACCTTTTGGCTAAGATCAAATGTAGTTCTGTCCTAGGAAGGCTGAGACAGCACTCCCCGATAGGGCAGACTACCCTGGTCAAGGCCAAAGGGCTGGATGCTTGAGCCCGAGATGTCTGTGCTCCTGGAGAGTGGGTGCCCTGAAAATGTACGGTAGTGTCAGGAAACCTGTACTTATGTATGTATAGAGGCACAAGAACACTATACACTCTGTACACTTGCACAATTTTTAAACCCATATGTCATTAGGCACTTTTAAAATATGTATTTATTACACAAGCATTTATACATCTGGCTGTGTGTCCCACGTCATTTTTTTTGGTCACGTTCAGGAATGGAGGGTGGCTTCACTCACTCAAACAGCAGGTAACCAAATACAGCAGGTCGGTAAGGACTTATCTCTGGAATGACAGGTGCCGGAGGTCAGAGCGGCTTCTTCATTTCAACTTACACCCATATACTTAACAAGATTAAGAAGTACAGGAAGAGAGTGGGGTATTGCCAGGAGGTACCTGAGGGGAGGATACAAGAACTGCAGCTGTTTTGGCAGTGCGAGAGGAAGTGGTGCCCCTATAACTAACAAGTACAGAAATCAGTACTACTACAAAGGGGACCTAATCACCGCTGGCAGACGCAGCAACTGCAACTGAATTGTCACCATTCTCATTCCCTATATAAAGTACCACAATGTTCTGTCTACAAATAGCATACACCGTAAAATAAAATTGTGACTTAAGTCTTTATAAAAAATTAATTAACAAGGTAGAACCATCTGATTTCCACTGATTAGCACCAAGCAGGGGCAAGCTGGACTGGGGGGTAGGGTGGCATCTGCCCCCGGACCGATCCCATAGTGGGCCAACTTGGGCTGGGTCATTGGGCCACCTGCATTTTTTTCCCATTTGTATTGGGCTGCTGAGTCAGGTCAGGTCAGGTTCTCCGCCCCCCGGGATAAAATGTGCCAGCCCTCCCCTAGCACCAAGTAACGTTTTAAATTAAACCCCAGCGTTATGTTGCCCCCAGATGTCCTGCCTGACACAGATGCCTCAGTGCTGGTACAGACATACCCCTAGCACTACATAGAGGCACAGTGCTGGTCTGTGGTGTGTGACACGTCCAGCTCCGTGTGTACATCGTATACTCACTCCTGGGACCATGCAGATCGCTTGTACCCACAACCAGCCTGCGTCACCGCTCAAAACTCCCTCTTTCCCATCATGCACCACGGCCCGCCACTTTCTATAAGGTTACCATAGAAACGTTTTACACACTAGTCACTGAGACGCAATAAATAAAGTTTGTTGGTTGAAAAAAAAAAAATGAGCATCGCGCCCTCTCGAACTAATCCTGGCTGTGGTTACAGTGGCCCAAAAGCAGCTGCCATGGCAACCAGGGGGAGGGGCTTACCGTAAAGATGGGTTTAGTGAACTTACAAATATTCTCTACTTTGCAGGAATCGTAGTGATACGATGGAAAGACATTAGTACTCCGCTTAACCTAATCTTATACACATACTGTAGGTGGCAGCTAAACTAGAGGAGATGCATATGGCAGAGCTGGCAGCTTGTGGCTCTAAAGCTGCGGGGTGACTATAAGGCCCACCTTGTCTGATGCATGCTGGGAACAGTAGTTCCCACACAGCTGAAGTCTCACAGATTGCCTGAACATGCTTTTACAGTCCCTTTAATAGTATCTTCATCAGCTATTTATAGTGATATGTATGTTGAAGTGTATTTGGCATGCATTATTTATACAGCTTGAGTAAAAGCCTAATTGTACTGTACAGTTATTAACACACATACCATTATTAACACAAAAATCATATAGAATCTGCAGAGGGATCAGGTATGGACACTTACCTACCTGCAAGGTGGGCCGGATCTGCAGTGATATGAAGCGATAATATAAGATTAATGATTTGCAATGTGCCCAGTGTTCAGCAATTAACATGGAAATCAAAGTAATGTGACATAATGTAGTGAGCAGAGAGGTTTTGGATTTCTCAGCTTGCCCATACATAGCACAACCCCTCTCCCTTCTTCCTTTGCCATTATGTGACCGCTGAGGAGGTTCCTAACTGATCGGCTCTGGCTATTAGATCGGGTTACACAAGTTTGAAAGCTAAAACACAAATGTGTTTTAGCTGAGAAATGTTATTTTGCTGTGACAATCATTTTAGTTATCACCACAGAGCAATCTTGCAAATGGAAAACTAGTTATAGGTGGACGTCCCCCCCAAAAAAATGGTAATCCACCTATAACTACAAAAAATAATAAAATGTGTTGAAAAAATATATATGTGAGATTGCAGCTTTAACCGAACTGTGCTGTAAAACTGAATAACAGTGCAATAAGGGGATATATGTTAGGTAGGCCACCAAGAGACCTTTGGCAACTGTGGCATCATCAGCATCATCATCATCAACATTTATATAGTGCCAGCAGATTCCGTAGCGCTTTACAAATGGCATAAATACAGTTTTCCATTACAGAGATGGAAGAAACTGTCCATGGAACAACAATAGCTCAGAAACTTCACAAATCTGTACTTTATGCAGCAAAAAGAAAACGTGTCGCACAAAACTGACATGTAGGGCTATATTTACTAAACTGCGGGTTTGAAAAAGTGAAGATGCTGCCTATAGCAACCAATCAGATTCTAGCTGTCATTTTGTAGAATATACTAAATAAATGATAACTAGGCTCTGATTGGTTGCTACAGGCAACATCTCCACTTTTTCAAACCCGCAGTTTAGTAAATATACCTCCAAGATTTAACTGTCTGGACTCTATGCTAGGTGCACACATAAACCTCATTAACATTTTCTGCACAGATCTGAGAAATATGAGGACCTAAGCTTCAAATCCAGACTTTATATTCCCAGATTACCTTTCCTCCTGGTTTATCTCACCAGAGATCCCAACCTTGGATTCAAGAAGGGATAAGATTTGTCTCAGATCTTGTGACTAGGGGATCTCAGCCCACATACGACTCTGGGGGAGATTCAACTTGGCACAAGGTCTCTCCGGAACATCCGTGGAGACTACATGCGCCAATGTTATGGCTGGAATCTCTACTCATAAAATGATCGTAGATTCCAACCATAATTGCCGGCGTTGTGCGCAGCGCGCAATTTCGCCAAGAATTGAATCTCCCCCTATTTGTCATAAATTCCCCATGTTACAAAATAGGCTGTTTGAATGTATCCAAATTAGCCACTTCACAAAATTTCTCACTTCTGCAGAAGTACTTAGAAATCCTACTCCAATTGAAATGCTTTGCCTTTTTACAGACATGATTTCCTCCCCATACTATGCTTACTAGGCCTTCTTTTTGGAAACCAAGGATACCCAATTAAGACATTTTGTATCTACACTCCCATGGCACACACATCTAGAAGGGCTCACCTCAATTGACAGTTCGTGTTGAACCTCAGCACCTGAAGTTATCTCTGCTATATTCCATATTTATTTACAAACTGTCCAAGTTGTGTAGTTGGATAAAAGAAAGTATATTGATTAATATTGTTTTACCGTGCGATTGCGATCAGTACACCACATGTTACGTGTCATGGCGCGATCGCACAATAACACACGCATGCATACACTCGCACTTTCACATTCATTTATTTATATATTTCATATTTTTAATGGTTCCATTCCACAGTCGTTTATGAGCAGATGGTATTTGGTTTATAGTTTTATATATTATAAGGTTATATGTACACTTTAGTGATATTTAAGGTTCAGGTTACAGGAAACATATCATGTTTAATATCATTCTAATCCCCAATTTATTCGCAGACATCCGGTGCAATCGCCAAACAGAACGCACATTGCGTATGATAGTTATAGATTGTAGGGAATGAATGATTAGAATGATATTGTCTGTGTAGTGTAAATAGAGTAGTTTAAACTGGATTCTGGTCGGGAAAATCGGAGTGCATCCCCTGGACAGCTGACCCCCACCTTTGGATATTTTCGTTTGAACTGGCCTATGACCTGCATTACACTGGACCCTCCTGAAACCTGGACCAATAGAAGCAAACCATATCATCTGTATTGTTTTCTCTGTATCACTGAGTGTATATATACAGCTCCCTGGGACCAGCTAAAACAGTCATCTCTGACCACAGTCTTCTGGACTGAAGGACTGTAGCTGGTACCAGTGGAGCGCAACGGGGCGCGGCGTATGTATGTATTTGGTATTGGTTGTATTTCACTTGTTTATGGAACTGCTAAACCTTTTCTTGATTTTTTGCTAAATAAATTGCTTGTGCTTTGGAACCACATAAATCGCTTAGACAATGCTTATTGAAACACAATAAAATTACTTTAATAAAACTATCAGAAGACACCCTGAGCTTCTTACTGCAATGAGAGGAAGAATTAAACTGCTTCTTTACTCCTAGACAGAGAGATACAATTCTAGTTCTATTGCATTGTTCTTCTGTTAGCAGCAGATCACAAGAGACTAGGGGCTAAATGTATTATGGCGAGTTCACAGCTAAAATTTAAAGCGGCGCTGGCTTGTAAAGGCAAACTTGCCTTTACAAGCCAGCGCCGCTTTAAATTTTAGCTGTGAACACGCCGATTTTCGCGAGTTGAAAAAACCAGACCATAATACATTTACCCCTAGGAGTTTCTTGCCAGCAGGTATAAAACATCTGTAAAACTTCATAAAGGTTTCCATCGACCCCAGACACCTATTGGAAGGAGTGCTCGGCTGAGGGTTTGTTTCTAAACTTTGTATGCTTGAGATTGGATTCAATGGTTATAGAGTGGATATGATATTGATTAAAGGAGAACTGACAAGGAGTTGCAGTAATGGAATGTAATCAGAGAAGGGAGAGGTTACCAGTGGAGTACCCTAAGGATCTGTTCTTGCACCAGTCCTCTTTAAGATCTTTATTGGTAACATTTCTACTGGTATTGAAGGGAAAGCGTACCTTGGTGCAGATTACACAAACATATGTAACAGGGCCACACACCAGGGGGATTGGCCAAAGTGACTGATGATTTGGTAAACTACAGGAATGGTCAAGAGTTTGTCATCTACAGTTCAATACCAAAAACTACAAACATGTCAACTAAAAGGAAAAATGGACTTAAAGTTAAGCAGATAACGCAGCTAAGTAATGGAGAAGAATGGTCAGATGCTATATCGTGTAGAAATAGGAATTAGCAGCAGAAGCAGAGAGCTGGTGATGCCAATATTTAGTGGAACCATATCTTAAGTTCTATGTTCAGTTCTAGAGGTGCTGTAATGAAAGGGTAGTAGATAGGTTGAAAAACCTTCCAACATATGTGGCAGAGGCCCATAGAGAAATTAAACATTCTTGGGATAGGAATAAGGCTACACTGAATCTGAAAAAATAAAAGAATCAAATAGGTTCTGAGATTTTTAGGAATAAATAGCCATCAAATTCAATGTTTTTATGTAGTTACTGATAAAACTGATCTTCAATGATATTTTTGTAGACTGATGGCAAGTTGCCAGCAGTGCCAGACAGCTGAAAACCACTACTGACTATAGAACCACACTGGTAAACAAAATAATAAACCAATACTTGTTTGTGACATTTCACATGGAAGGCAGATCACAAAATGTTACTACAAATAAAACTGTACTATGTCATTACAAAAAGCATTAGTTTGATTAGTGAACCAACCAGAAACCATAGTCAACTGTCCCTCAAACCTTTTCTACTCTCTGGCTCTTTAAAGAGGAAACACTGCACTCCCTAATTTCCCCCTGTAGCATCACATAAACATGGAGACCACAATCAATAAGAGATAATGGAGCTATTTTGTCAAACTAATATATTAAATGTTCATTTATTCTGGGTATATTAAATCCATAGACTTTTTCTAATTCCTCAACCACCCTCTTAATCTCCCTAGCTTACCCTATTACCACCCTCTACACAGCTAACACAAGGCAACAACCCTCTGACCAACATTGACACACACACAGCCCACTCAATACTTTTACCTTTGCATTCTAGTTGGTCCAATGTGAAGTATGATGTAGCACATGCCCTTGTGTATCAAACTCCCTTTGTGCCATAGATTGTAAGCTTGTGAGCAGGGCCCTCTTACCTCTCTGTCTGTATGTATTACCCAGTATTGTTTTATTACTGTTTGTACCCAATTGTAAAGCACTACGGAATTTGTTGGTACTATATAAATAAATGTTGATGATGATCATGATGATTAGAACCTGTGAGAACGTACTAGACCCCATCAATGTCATGTTATGCATGTAAATAATTGTAATGAATGATACAACTTTTCATAAAAAGGATAACCTTGATTAATCATCTACTGGGGTAAATCTGCAAAATTATGTTTTTGTTCTAGTGTTCCAGAGCTTGGTCTTATTATATTATTTTTTTTTAGCCAATCCAGATTGGCTGCAACAGATCATGTTGTTTAACAATGTCAGGTATCAGTGACTATTGCTAATGCACTCCTTATTTTTCTCCTATATTCTTGTCTGATGTTGCAGCATTTCACTATCCACTGACTTCTTTTCCAAGTGCACAGTGGCGTATTGTTTACATAGTTGAAGAAGTGACCGTCCAGTCACTGGAGAGCTGTTTCTCAGGAAACACAACAAGCAATCCTCTTTCTTTGTCCTTACAATACAGAAGGGGACTAAAATTCCAGTGGGATTTCTTTGTGATGTGTTACTGAGTCTTACTCTCCATAATCACTTCGACTTTCCTGCCTCCTACTACTTCCACTGGGTAAGTGTGTTCTGAAAAATAGTTTAATTCCTGATCAGTGCACTTATTGATTTAGTAATTACTAAGGAAAACAACACAATGTGGAATTTACATCGTGGGAATTGTGAAAAGGGTAGAAATGGATGGGGCTAAGTAATACTGTATGTTTAAATATATCTATCAGTGTACTCTAGTCACTCAATAAACAAATAGAGAAAAAGAAGCGCTCATAGGGGTATATTTACTAAACTGCGGGTTTGAACAAGTGGAGATGTTGCCTATAGCAGCCAATCAGATTCTAGTTATCATTTATTTAGTACATTCTCCAAAATGACAGCTAGAATCTGATTGGTTGCTATAGGCAATATCTCCACTTTTTCAAACCCGCAGTTTAGTAAATTTACTTCATAATGTAATAAACTGGGCACCAAAAACGGTGATCAAATCAAAAGCAGCGTACACTATGCGTAATTATCTTATACTTATTTGTTGGAAACTTCTTTAGTGATCAGATATTCCTCACTGAATGGAGAAACCAGCATCAATGTCTTTATACTGCCATTTGCCCAGGAAAACGGCTGCACGTGTGTAAAATCCAACATACAATTTTTATTATAAAGTACCAATTAAAACCCTCATAATGGGTAAGAAATTCAACCGCTTATCTGTGAAAGAGGCAACTCCGAATCCTGATGAAAAAAAGTGTCTTTTTGCCTGGACACTGTTGTTGGTATAAAATGGATGAAGGGGGAAACCTCGTTGCAGCAGATTACTTACAACTACTTCATAAGACTGTGAGAGACAACCAACCTACTACGCGTTTCGCTCCTGGAACTTCATCAGAGGTATGGTTGTCCTCACATCTCACAATATATATATATATATATATATATATACCTCTGTGATTCCTGATTTCAAAACCGCTAACGCGGCCAGCTAAACACATTCTGTTAATTGATGATGATGATTTGATCCTCATTTTTGGTGGACAGTTTATTACACTGTGAGCGCTTCTTTTTTTTTTTTTGTGTGAAAATTGAAAAACTTTAATCTAATCTATGAAATGTGCTCATAATTACAAAGAACCCCTTTACAAAGCCAAAACAATGATAAATGAGTATTATCAGTATTATCTCTGGACTAGTTTCAGTTCTGTTTAAACACAATGCAGTTACTAAACATGAAATAAAATACATGCGATGCAATTTATTAGACAGGAATACGGTCTATGAAGATAGACTATAACTGGGCACGTTTCTTTGAAGGTTAGAAGCTGGGTCCAACAGTCAGGAGTTATAGTTGCACGAGTATAGCGTGGTGCTATGTAAATTGATGGGTTTGCCTATAAAAGATGATCTATTGTATTTCACTTACATGAATGTTCATTTATGAACTGCACAGCATACAAATGCTGGGATGGTCAAATACAACAGCATTACAGATATATTAGACTGGGCCACTATAACATCCAGGAAATGGCAATCTGGTGGTCAGAAGTGCATTAACTGTTAATGAAAGGGGCTGATAGATACTGTCATAGCTTGTGCAAATTTGAAGTACAGCACTGTAGCACAGACGGAGTGTGGCATTGTACCCAAGTGGGCAACAACCATCAAGGCTCCAAGGCTAAGAAAGTCCTTGAAGTGTCATGAGCGCTTCTTTTTCACTATGTTTGTTTCTAGAATTATTCACAGTGGGTTGTGCATCAGTGAAAACAGAGCTGCTGACAAATCTAACAGAACTTTGCCGAACTGAAATTGGATGTGGTATTTCAGAGCAATGAGCAAGGTTAGAGGGAATTAGAATATTCATCTAGGGCCAGATTCATTAAGGATATTAACTTGAGAAACTTCTTATTTCAGTCTCCTGGACAAAACCATGTTACATTGCAAGGGGTGCACAAATACTTGATAGCTTATTTGTACACTGAAATTTAAAGTTGATATTTGTGTGCTACATGAAAAAACAGTCAGTATTTAACTTATGTGCAAAACAAAATACTAATTTGCACCCCTTGCATTGTAACATGGTTTTGTCCATGAGACTGAAATAAGAAGTTTCTCAAGTTAAGATCCTTAATGAATCAGGCCCATAGTCACTGAATACTTGATATTTTGAAAATGTTATTTTGAAAGTGATGAAGACTTACAGCATAGAGTGGATTCTGTATAATGACTCCTCTCACATTGAGCGGTGGTACTGAGAATCTTTTTTTTGTTTACTGTTTTCATATAAGAAAGACCCTTAGCCAGACCACTTTATACATGTTCCTCGGGTCGATGGGGTACTGGGTATGGGTTATTGAGATTTTTATTTAAAAATGTTTATTCATTTTACACTGTGGAATTCTTATGCTCTCTGCAACAGTGGTTCTCAAACTTTATACTACTAAACTTCATGTCCCACCTTCATTAATAAATCCTCACCTATACCGAAAATTATGCTAACACTACTAAGATACATGTATGTGCAAATGTTACTAACAGAATGACCATAGCCATCTTCTTACTTCTTAAACAGTTTTTTTTATATATGGTAATTGTTAGTATAGTAGACAGATTTCTGTTGTATAGTAGCCAGTATATTATTATAAGTACTATTTACATGAATGAGGTATGTGGGCTTCACTTAAAAAAAATGGAAGCCTCACAGTCCGAGAATCACTGCTCTACAACATAGTATTGTTACTATTATCCAGTACAGACTAGAGACGTTCAAAACTTTGTTTACTTTTGTTTTGTAAAATAAAACTGATGATTATGTTCCAAAATCAAGTTCATTAATGAATAGTTGCACCATTGTGCCAATATATATATATATATATATATATATATATACATCTAAGTGATGGTATTTTTTTAGATACAGTGATGGGTTATGACATTGAGCGCTTCTTGGGGTATGTCAACGAGGGTCTGCTGTGCTGTATATGCCGGGATGTACTTGAAGATCCATTACAAGCCCCCTGTGAGCACGCGTTCTGTGCTTCCTGCATACATGGATGCAGGGCCGGACTGGGACCAAAAATCAGCCCTGGCATTTAAAGCACACAGGCCCATCTGCTGTGGTCTCGATGCACTATATTGCTGCAGCCTGAAGTGGCGCTGCTGGTGCAGTCCAACATGAAGCATCAGCACAAACTTGTGTATCACACTGTCTTCTGCCCACCCTGATCAATTCCCTTGTTGTGCAAATCACCTGGAGCACTGTAAAAATGCACAAAACCATAATCTTTTAAAATATATAGTTAAAATACAATGTATAATGTTTCCATGCTACTTCCCCCTGAACCATATAAGACAGTAATTGTTTTGAGACGTAATGGCCATAGTAATTTATTGAATCATAATATACTATAAGCCACAGCAAAAAATGTAAGTATTTTAAATAACAAGTAAAACATGTAAAACATAAATATTGCACAGAACGGCATGAAACTACCTATTTACTACAATTTAAATAAACCAAAAGTCAGCAGATCCTCCATCATGACCCCTTCCACCAGGTACAAGAGGCTCTGCTACTTAACTTCCCACATCCTTTATGGCTGCTGTCACCTTTGCTGTAACTTTTATTCGGTATATTTAACAGACTGAAATTACCTTCAAGTCTTAAAATAATCCAAAGAGATTTTTGGGGAAATCACATGTTAAGAATAAGCTTAAGCAATATCTAAAGGATACAACATTGTATTGAATTATATAGCAGTATAGTTATTGCTTCTGATCTCTGCAGTGTGGGCGAGGAGTGATATAAATGTTGTATCCTTTACATATAACTGAAGCTTATTTTTAACCTTGTGATTTCCCCCCATAGAAAAGCTAACCCCTAAGATCCCTGCAAAAACTCTGTGCATGGCGAGCTTTTAAGGAATGAGTTGACTTCGCAGGACTTCACTCCTTTCTGCAACTCTGTCGATTATGCCTTCCACATCAAGACTCATGAGAATGTCTTTTTCTGTAGCCATCAGCATGAAAGAATCCAAATGGTCCTGGGATACAGTATTCCTCAATCTATTCTTGATAAACCTCAAGGTGGAGAAGCTTCTCTCACAAGCAACTTGTGTGAATGATAGAGTCAGTATGAATTTGTAAGCCAGACCAATCACATTATAGGCATCTGCTAATAAATTGTATCACTGTAAAATTTGATAGCAACAAATGGCACAGTTCTTACATGTCGCACATGGCTTATTCACCAGCTCCATTTCTATGTCACCACCTTCTTCACTCTGGTCTTCTGCAGGGATTTCTGTTGCCACTCTAACCGTATATTCTTCTAGCGCTGATGTCTTTAATTTTTCCCAGTGCAAAGCTAGATTAGTTAATTCACAGCGCAAATTTTCAGCTATGGCGTTTTCATCAAATTTGATCAAGACTTTACTTAAATCTTCCATTGCTGGGATCTGAAGTCCTTGTTCTCTTATGATGGAAAAGTTCCTAGGGTCCAGGCAAGCATAATCAGCGTACAGTGATCCACTGGCGAGAAAACGTCTATTTATGCTCTCAGTGATTATGTCAAGGATCACATCATGTACTTGGATTTTATATGCTGTAATAGCATCACATATAACTTTGTCTTGAGCAGACTCACCAGCCATGGTTTTTTTCTTGCTTAACCTTTTTTGAGGTAGGGTGGTCTGTACTTCAAGGTCACAGTCTTCAAGATCTTGCAGCTTGTCATTTGCCCACATTACAAAATTATCTGCAGTGTTCTTAACCACATCGAAATATCTTACAAGTTTTCTAAGATTTTCCTGTGTCCCAGACACCATGTGATGAGCTATTAATATGTCCAAACCACTTGTTTGTAGATATTTTGACAATGGTGTTGTCAATTCAAAAATGCGAAGAAAAATTTGAGCTGTGAGAATGGTCTCGTATTTAAGAAGAGATTCCACAAATGTTCTTGCTTTGAGGCGCACTTCAGCTCTAGATTTTGGGTGCTCTTAAATATTTGCCAATGTGACAACAAGGTCAATGTACAAAGCAGAATCAGGTTGTGAAAATGATCCAAATACTTTTCTAAGTGCTGCATCTTTAGACCACCAGCGAGTTTCACCAATCACAGAGAGTCTTCGTTGGTGAGGGTCCTGAGTGACATTTAGCCATGTATTCATGCGTTGAAAAGAGTCCCGAATAAATACTGCAACATCATTTATTAAAGCAAATAACGATGCACTTTCAACAACTCCCGTTGTGGTATCTGCCAGTACTAAATTCAGTACATGCGTATAACACCAGACATGAACTTGGTGTGGTGATTCGGTTGACAGCCATGTAGAGAAGCCTTTATATTGTCCTTGCATGTTTGCTGCCCCATCAGTAGAACTGCCAGTGCCATTTTTTCATGTTTATTTTGCATAACTGCAGAACTTGCTTTACCAAGTTAAGAAAGTATTCTCCAGATGAAGATTCACAATCTACCACTGCAAGGAGCTTCTCATGAATTTGATCTGTTACATAACGAACAATTACTGAACACTGTTCTTTTGATGTGATATCCTGAGTGGTGTCAATTTGTACTGAGAACATCCCAGCTTCTCTAACATCATTAGCCACGGTCTCTTGAATAAGCTGTCGTATAGTTTCTATAACTTTGTTAAGAGTTGTTTTGGGGAGAAAAGTTATAAACGACCCTCTGCCCTTTCTTCTTGAATGCAACTTCTTGCTTTTTGTTATGCAATCGCTGATGTGTTCTCGAAGACAAGCATCGTACTTGCTGAGCAGTAAAACAAACTCTAAAAAATTGCCGTGATCGACAGAAATGTCCTATAAAGTGTATGCAGCCTCAAATTTGTTTCCCCTATAGCTAAGTCAGCGTTTACCAATCACTTTTATAATGTCTATCACACACTCCAATATCTGACGTTTTTTTTTACTTGTTCTCTGTGTACAGACATTCTATTGCAAAGCAGTAAGTTATTGATATCTGCACTGCTGGCATTCAAAAAGTAAGCTTCAGCGCAGGATCTGTGCAGTACACTTTTTTCGTGTTCTTCAATTCTTTGATGAATATGTCTCCTGTCTGTCATTCCTTCAATGAATGGATTTGTTACAGAAGTCTTTGAAAATGCAGGACAGACAGAGCAAAATACAGCGTTTTGGTCTTCACAGTATGTCACCCTCTTGTTCTGGCAAGAAGTCCTTAATGACAACGCTGACATCTTGTTCGGGGACTAGATCGTTTGCTAGTGCGGCAATTTGGTGCTCACACACAGATATAACTGACTGTTCCTTCTGTTGACTGGTGCTTGGGGATTCTGGAATAAATAACTGAGTTTCACTTTCTTGATCAATTTGCATTTCTGAAACATTTTCTTCCGTGGATGTTTTCCCAGGAATAGTGTGACCTTGTTGATGACGACTGAACATATCAGTTTTTTTAAAGCATTTTTCGGCATCAGCTTCAAGAGTCTTCTTTTTCTTCTCCCTGATTTTTTCAGCTCCACCTTTTCGTTTTGGTTTGGAGTCCATACTTTCTTCCAACAGGGTACAAAAACTCTTCAAGGGAGACAATTAGGGGTTTATTATTAATATCCTTGATAAATTAACCAATGAATTGTGTAAATTGTGAGATTTCAGTATAGATATATATCTCACCTGACAAAGGAGCAAAGGCCACTAATTTTGTTAGATGCTCTTCTATTTTTGCTCAATTTTCAGTCCAATGCCTCCACTCAATGCTATGCTGTGCCTTATGAAAGGTATATTGACTGCTGTCCGTCTCTGGGATAATGGTGTCCCTCCTCTTCGCTGATGGGGGATTCCTTCATGAAAACAAGTTAAGTGCATCAGCAAGTCTACTTTTGTACCAACATGATAAAATTATATTCCTTTGTGTGGGATATACAGAGCCAGATTAAGGGGCTCACAAGGATACGTGCCCTGGGTCCCCCGCTTTCATGGGGCTCAGACTAGGGATTTACAATGCTGCAGCTCATTCCGGGGCCCTGACCTTAACTGTGAGTAGATGGCAGAAAATATTATAAAATAGTAAGAGACTTTCCGTGCAACACTCATTCCTTAAACTTATCCAAAGATACATGAAAGAATAAAAATCCAATCAAGGCTTACAAAACCTCAACAAAGAAAAGAATACACCACTTTAACTTGTCCTGACCAATAAGCCTAAAATGTAACAAACATTACATAAATTAACTAATACAAGACTAAATGAGATTTGTCAACATATTAGGAATTTAAAGTAACTATTTTTTTAGAATACATTTTAACACTCTAATCCATTCGGTCAGCCCATCCACTAAAAAATTGCATCTGTTCAATTTAGCCATCCACCAGAGAAACAGATCCAACCAAAAAAATGTACACAAAATATTTAGAAATTAAGTTTACCAAATAAAACTGGATGATAAGTGAAGACAATAGCTAAAATAATATATATCCAAATAATCCAGAGCATCTGAATTTGCAACACATAGAACAAAAAAGGTTAAGAAAACTGCGCTGAAGATGATTAATAAAAAAAATATAATAGATTATAAAAAAAACAACATATACATACAGATGGCCAATTAGACATTCAGGGATACGTACAAAACATTAAATTCATTTAATATTATAAATGAATACACAGTCACAACAAAATCATTAAATAACGGATAATAAAAAGACATTTCATTGCAGAGATTAATACGGACATATCAATGGGACACAAGAAAAGTAAAAAGAAAAAAATAACCATCCTCAGCATAAATGGGTAACACATTTGAAAAACAA
Source organism: Mixophyes fleayi (assembly GCF_038048845.1). Taxonomy (NCBI): domain Eukaryota; kingdom Metazoa; phylum Chordata; class Amphibia; order Anura; family Limnodynastidae; genus Mixophyes; species Mixophyes fleayi. Next base: position 246,181,867 of record NC_134406.1, read on the forward strand.
TTGAAAGAACTGTCAGATACATGTAGTTGGACACGAACTAACCAAAACTATTCTGAAAATGTTTTGAGCACAGTCACAGATTAACAAGTACCAAGCAGTTTGCTTCATTTACAAAAGCGTACTGTTCTGACTGCGTGAGACAGCATAAAACGACTACAGTAAACCTAGGGCCTGATTAAGGGTTCCGGTCACCATAGGCAAATACACCAACAGCGCTTCCCCCCCAAATGTATAGGAATACTCCTAAATATAAATATTCGGAAATATTCTCCAGCATTCAATTTAGATTGATTACGCCGTTGTCTCTTACCTGTTCTTGCTCTTCTCTCTTGCTGATTTGTTGTCTTCTCGCTGACTTTGGGAAATTTGGAGTCCTGTACTGAAAATGCAAAAAATTTATTATATTACAAAATGTTAACAAACCCAGAATGATTAGGCTCTTTAATTAAAAAAAAAAAACCACTCCATTATGGCCAGATAACACTACCCCATTGTACAGGCATATATAAGTAATACCTGAAGCGCGGCCCGGCCCACGGAGCCGTCATGACGTGTGACGTCATGACGGCTCCACCGCAAGTAGGATTTTTTTTTTCTATTTAATTATTACAATGGTGATTGCAGGTAGCCGGACCAGCCCACGGTGCCATCGGCCCTTCTGGCATTTGCCAGAAGTGCCCAATGGCCAGTCCGGCCCTGCATGGATGGCTAGTACTCCACAATAACTGTCCTGAAGACAGACAAAGACTGGCTGTTACTGAACTAAGACCTTTACACAGGTAATGCCTTATTATGTATTTTCCCCTCCACACATTGTTACCCAACATTCCATTCACTAACATAATCACACAAGTGACCACTGACTCCCACAAGATCAGCAACTCATCCAATGCTGCTGTGACTATTTCAATAATCTGATTGGTTACAGGTTGTTCTATCTCCGCACACTGAGGACATTTCAAAGGGGTAGGAGATGAAGAACAAATAGAACCCACCTTATAAACACATAAGAACAACACACAAAGCCTGTAGATAGAGTTTTGCAATTTTCTAAATAGGTATCAGGTTAATAGAAGTAGTCATCTTTATGCTACATTATGTCCATGAATTATTATACATTATGTTACATAAATCATATGTATAACTTAGAGACATATCACTAAAGAGATATGGTCTAATGTGAAATAGGTTGCAGGAGAACCATTGTTAAGTCAAGAAACAAGTGCAAAGAATGTATTAAACACAAATAGGTATTGGCTTAATTGTCTATTGTCAGGGTAGTGTAGGATTATGATGGGAAGTAGAGCTTAGATGAGAGTGGTAGTAAGGGGTTTCTTTAACCATCAGCCAACTCAGGCATGTGGCTGTAAAGTCAGAAACTTGTCTTGATCTGAGAAGATCATGTCCTCCATGTCCATATAGAAGTCTATTCTACTAAACCATTCAGAGATTGAGGGAAATCCAGTGAATCAGAATCACAGCCTTAGAGGCATTATTTAAATGCTTCAATAATGATTTCTTATAAGTGGAAATGGGAATTGTGGAGTATAAGAGAAGAGAGAAGCCCGGGTCTTGTGGGACTTCGGTATCGAGTATTTGCGCAGAAACCTGATATACCTTTTTCCAGAAAGATGCTAAACAGGGGCACTCCCTCCATATATAGAATGGGGTACCAACTGCAAAATTGCTTCTCCAACAAGTTAATGAAATATATGGGAATATTTTGTTAAAGAGGCTAGGACATCTGCACAACCTCTTCATAATCTTGAATTTTATTTCAATGACGTTAAAGCTAGAGGAACAAACATTTGTCATTGTAAAGATCTTTAGCAAGGGCCTGTCCTCCAGAGTGATATTTAGGTCTCTTTGCCAAGCCTGGGTATATTTAGGTAGAGACGTATAGGTGCTTTCTAGTAGAATTTGGTAAAGTTGTTATATGGTTCTTCTTGGGCTATGAAGCGAGGAGCAGAGATATTCAAAGGGATTTAATTTCCTGTTGAGGACCTGTTCCCAACCCAGCTCCTGTAAAAAAGTTATTTAATTTGCAAATACGTCCACTGCTCCCAAAAAGGGAGTGAGAAAGATTCCTATAGAGCAGGGAATTGGCCTCTTGAGAGGACCTCCAGTACACCAAGGTTTGTGTGACTGAGAGTGTACCTGTCATGAACTCCCAGCCTGCCTTAGATACAACAATCTGAAACAGCTGGCCGTGACTAGAGTTACCTTAGTGACTTACCAATAAATACACCTTTTCTGCCACCATGAAGGCTATACTATGGAGTCTTTGCGTTCACCAAAACCACTTATTAATATTACACACTTAAATCACATACACATGTAGCAGTAGCCTCACTTGGCTTCATAAATTCACAAAAAATCACTGAGAATATGTTTGACTAAATGTATTTAATTCGAAAAATGATAGAAGATCCAAGAAAATAAGTTGCACAAATGAGAGTCAGAAAGAAAATAGGAAATAAAACCAGAGTCACTAACTTACTAGTTTAAGACTTGGCGTGAGAGGAATACACTTTGGGAAAGATGGTATACTTCAACCTAGATACCTAGGTCATCTCGGATAAATGAACAAAATTACTGGGCAGCAACTGATTTTTTTAACCTGCTCACGCTGCTCTCACCTCCAGCTTTGGAAATTAACTCTCTCAATGTTAGGGCAGATTGATTCCCAGAATGACACAGGGCTTTTGGAAATGAGTTATTGATGTCCTGAGATAGGTCTGGAATTTCACAGTGCAGGGATTCTCAGCTCTGGCTGTTCAGATTGTTTACCCAAGGTCTGTAACGCTTCAGAGATGTTATCTGTCTGGCCTGGTTACTTTCAAAAGACCCTTGACACTTGGATAGGTCAAACTCATGTCATTTCGCAAAGCACACTGTGACTATACATTACAAGGTCACATACAATATACACATTGTCATACAATACATAATTGTTACAGTACCCCTAATGTCTTGAATTTGATACATCTTATTTAATTTTCGTAACGTAAAATAGCAATTGTGTGTGCACAGGAAGAGAAAAAGATAGTTCAATATGAGTATTTTAAACATGGCAGAAGAAAACTTTGCCTAAAACAGCATTCAGCATTGCTGAAGGCTAACATCGCACTCTTAGTGTACACCCTACCTTCACAAGTGTTACCCAGAGATCTAGAATCTAGGTTTTTAGGTTTGAATTATGTTTCTGCAACTGATAGTGTTTTATCAGCCTACATTGAACTCTTATATAGAATAGTGACATAGGCTTTCTGATACTAATCCCAAAAGACTGGATCTGTAAACAATTTGAACGCACACATATGGATGACATTCAGTAGGTAGAGAGGGCTTTATGTTGACCAATTAGTATGTACACTAGTCGGTGTATCATCAGCTGACAGGATTTACTTCTTATCTTGCTCAGAATACTAATTTGATACAATTCTGTGCAATTGCATTATTCTCAGAATGATTTGCTCTAAAATGAGCCATCAAAATTGCATCATGTGTGAACACTATTACTGATACTTGCCTACTCTCCTGGAATTTCCGGAAGGCTCCGGAATTTCGGGGAGTCCACCCGGACTCCTCGAAGAGTAGGCAACCCTCCCGGATCCTAAAAAATGGCGAAATTCATGGCATTGAATATGTGGGGGTGGGGGCTTAATTGTGTCATTAAGCCCCGCCACCGCTATTCAATGCAGTGAATTTAGCCATTTTTTAGGATCCGGGAGGGTTGCCTACTCTTCCCGGAGTCCGGGAGGACACCCCGAAATTTGAGAGCCTTCTGGAAATTCCAGGAGAGTAGGCAAGTAAGAGTAATGGTGTTCACATATGATGCAATTTTGATTGCATCATGTGTGACTCTGTCCTCTGTCATCATGTGTTACATGCTATTACGAAGCATGTAACACCTTTTTGTTTTTGCTAACTACACATCAGGTCGACAGATTGTAGTATTAAACATAATAATCTGAAGTACTTACAATGTGGTCTAAATGGTACGTAAAAAAATCTTTCAGGAACAATATAAAGGAACATCAAGCTGCAACACATGTAAGCATATATTGTACTATGTTCAGTGATAGTTTGATCACTAAGCATTTAGCTATAGACAGAGATATCATGTATTTAGTGCAGGGTAACGTATGCCCATGTATGTATATAACTTTCCCTTTTTAATTTTTTCTTTTAAAACAGGTACATGCGCAATGACCTAAGTCGGCTTCAGATCCGGTGTAAGAACAGCAGAAGCAGCTGTGCAATGGTCTGCTCTCTGGATTCCGTAGACAAACATGAGAGAGAGTGTGAATATGGCCACATGAACTGTATCAACGCTGGTGAGAATCTAAAAACTAACCTGCATTACATTTCCATTCCAACTCAACACATTACTGCATTATGTGCTCAGTTTTAGATGTATTATTTGTTTTTGGATTCATTTATTTTTAATTTCTAAACATTTTAAGATTATTTTTTGTGTAATACTAAAGCACAATTTTTCCAAATGAAATTTGATTAGCAAAAACAACCAGCAATAATCTTTTCTCCTTCAGCAGTAGGATGACACAGGCAGTGGGTTGTGTTTCACCCCTAAAAGGTAGGGTATTGGAACAATCTGACATCGACTCCTCCCTATAACCTACCTGTTCCCCTACTACACCTCATTTTTTCCGCTCTGCTGCATTGGAGGAGGGCACAGGAATTTGTGCCCTTACTTATTTATTTTTATTTTACATTTTTATTTATTTGCTATAAAAATGTGATTGACAATTTTAGTTGTCCCCTGTTTTTTCACCACCTCCTCCATTCACCTGCTTTCGTTGCGGGTGTTCATCACCCCAACTTATGTAGCTGGCCGCAGCCATGAGTCAAGAGAATTGAATTACTGTCACACTCTCGGAATTCTGTGGTCTCATTGCAGGGGAGGGGGGGTTACCTTGCCAATAGGTAGACCCTGGATCTTGGAGGGTGCAGGACCAATATGATATAGGGTGTATAGAGTCGCTGAGAGCCTAGGGGGCTCCAAGAAGCAGTCCCACTGGGATCAAAAATTACTTCTGATGAGCGTGCTCATGTAAAGTCACTTGTTGCCTCTAAGCTTAAGTCAGCTGCCCCAGCAGCCTATACAGCAGCCACCCATTGTCTACATCACCAGGCACGGTTCAGAGGTCTTGCAGTTCATCTTATACAGCTTTCTGTGTGGATACTGGAGTCACACTGATGGATAATAAACAAATTGTGTCTCCTACTGCTGAAGGAGAATAGGAGATCTTTGATCTTTGTACGTACTGTTAAATCCCTTTCTTCTAGGCTGTAGGTAGATGCAGATCAACTCACCCAGAACTATGTGTCTCTTTTTGGGCTAATTATAATCTGAGAAGGAGCAGGGAAAAAAGGAGGTTAGAAGGAAAATAAGTTATTATTCATCTACCTCCTGTAGGTGAATAATAATAACCCACCATCTGTGTCTTCCTACAGCCCCTGAGAATGGGATTTAACAGTCAATATATATATATATACATTATGAAGTGCAAATAAAGTAGTATGTGATGTGTAGTGCATGCTTCATCCTATTAGGCTGCTCTGCCCAGTTTGAGAGAAGACATCTGGATGGTCACCTGGCAGTGTGTGAACATCGCAGCAGGGAATGTCCCAATGGCTGTGGCTATGCCATTCTCAGTGCTGAGGATTTACAACATAGCTGTGTAGCTGAACTAAGAACAGAGCTTGAACTTCTAAGGTAATAACACTTACAAAGGTAGTGATAGAATTGTTCACAGATCTGCGTTTGGCCTGACTGAGCCATGGATGAATCAGCCACACATATCAGGACCAAGTTACATGCACTATCTGACCATTTGGCATTGGACCAAGTGACCAGATTACAAAGTGCACTACACGGTTTTCATCCAATAATCGGTTGAATCAGCAGACATACGACCGCTCGTTCAAAAGTCGGGTCAGTGTGTGCAGTGACACGATGGTCAAAAGTCTGCCCAAATGGATGATTATCGCCACATTTGGTTGGTCGTACCGTTTAATATTTTCGTTCCAATCTCGTTTCCGTTGTGTAGTGTGTATAAACTTCCGACCGATCCACAACAGTGAGTGCGAAATTACAGTCATTGTTCACGACAACATGGCTGTAAAAAGTCGCTAAAGGGACGTCCGCTCTTCCCTTTATCGTCCTAAACAAGGCTAGTGTGTATGCAGTCCATGGACCGAGCGATCGGAACATCGATCGCATGTAAAGTCGCTCGGCATAAAAAGTTGGTCGAAATTTCTGTAGTGTGTACCTAGCTTAAATCCTACTTTCTGATTGGCTGCTGATTTCACACATATAATAACTGCTTTGTGCTGAATGAACCAACACATAGTACAGTGTAGAGCAAATTAGGTCGAAAACTTGTCATTTTACATTCTTAGCTGTGTTTTATATAGATTTGCATACAAAATTCATCAAAAGTGATAATGTCTAGGAATGCTAGCAAAAGTGCTGCTGATGTCTAATGTTTGGAAGTCATTTGTATTGATGTAATGGCTAGCAGTGGCTCTTAGACATCCTACTGGCCCCTAGATAATTGGTGATCTTCATGTCATATCCACGTCACTGTTGGCACCTTGTAGATTGAATTAAATTTGCACCTTACTGGAATGTTTTACGTGGTTAGACAAAAGGGAATTATATTTCAAAATGGGATTTTTACCTCCCAAAGAGGTGTATCTTGTTAGACAGAAGGAGGCTAAGAAGGTAATCAGATGTGCAAAGCACAAACTGAAGAGAAAAAGGCCCAGTCAGTAGTCAAAGGAGGCAAAACATCTTCTAGTTATATAAGTGAAAGAAGAAAAACAAAAGGAGGAATAATAAGGAAATAGCAGATCATCTTAATAATTATTTTTGTTCACTACAGAAAGAGCGGGGAAGGGACCACAGTTAAGTTGCAAGTATATTCATAAAAATGAGATAGAGACAATACGTTTACAGAGGAAAAGGTCCTAACAGATCTCTCAAAACTGAAAGTGGATAAATCAATGGGGCCAGATGGGATACATCCAAGGGTACTAAAAACGCTTAAAGGGGGTGCTGGTAACATCATTAACTTAATTATTCAACCACTCACTAGCTACAGGAGTAATTCCAGAGGACTGGTAAAGAGTGAATGTAGTCCAACTGCACAAAAGTGGAAGCAAGGAAGAGGAAAGCAACTACAGACCAGTGAGCCTTACATCAGTAATAGGTATAATTATGGAAACACTCTTAAAAGAAAGAACTGTAAAATATCTCAAAACCAGTAACTTACAGGATCCCAAACAGCATGGATCTACTGGGGGGAGATCATGTCAAACGAATCTTATTGACTTTTTTGACTGGGTTACTAAAGTAATCGATAAAGGGTGGGGCGTTGTAAATGTAGGTTACCTGGATTTCAGTAAGGCTTTTGTCACTGTCCCACATCACAGATTGTTAAATAAACTTGAAAGCTTGGGATTGGATTCAAAGATGGTGTAATGGATAAGATCTTGGTTACAGGATAGAAAACAGAGAGTTATATTAAATGGAGGTATTCCCTGGAGGGAAAGGTTACCAGTGGAGTACCCCAGGGATTTGTACTTGGACCAGTGCTTTTTAATATCTTTATTGGTGACATTACAAATGGTATTAAAGGGAAAGTATGCTTTTTGCGGATGACACAAAGATATGCAACAGGGTAGACACATCAGCAGGGGTCAAACAAATGATAGATGATCTAGGTAGTCTAGAGGAATGGTTAAGAGAGTGACAACTACAGTTTAATGCCAAAAAATGCTAAATCATGCACTTGGGTCACAAAAACCAAACGGCTAAATACAGTATTAATGGCAGTATATTGGAAACTACTGAGGAGGAAAGGGATCTAGGAGTCACTATTTTAGGTGACTTAAAGTCAGATAAGCAATGTAACAAAGCAATGAGAATAACAAGTCAGATGCTTGGTTGCATAGGTAGAGGATTCAGTAGCATAAAGAAAAAAATAATAATGTAATAATGCCACTATATAGGTCATTGGCCTTATTTAGAATATTGTATTTAGTTCTGGAGGAATTTCGGGTCCCGGTACAGCAACTTCTTAGGGCCCTTCCATATGCACCAAAGGGGGCATGGCCACTCCACGTTGATGGCTCATTTCATTACACAAGCAGACCAGGGCCCCTAGGCTGTGTGGGCCTCGGGACTTTGTACATGCTCCCCTCCCCCTCTTGGCACCCCTGACTGTCACCATTGACTCCACCTTCTAAATATTACTAGAATACACCTGTCTTACTTAAGATGCAACTAAAACCCCTAGACAGTCTCTCATCATCTCCCACTACCTGACATTTCCCTCACACATCTATTCCTGCTTCAATGTGTCCTAAATGCTACAGCAATACTGATCGTTCTCTCTCACTGCTCCTCATCTGCCGCAAATACAGAAGAGAAAACAACCTTAAGAGCTAATCAATTTTTAATGTAGTTAATATTAAAGTCAGTGTATACAAAGAGCTGCTGCCAAAGGAGATTCTGTAATCTCTTAAAGAATGTGATAGAAAAAGAAAAAAGAGCAGGACCCTATATTAAAAAAAACATAAATTAAAACAACAGGAAAAAGTAATCTACTACAGAAACCAGAAATAGAAAAAGAAATAAAAGCAATGCAGTTTTTATAAATGTAATTTAAAAATAATAAATGTATAAGGGAAGTTCATATCAAATTAACACTGTATGCAACAAGCAGAGGAGACCCAAGATGAATTAATATATAAGGAACACAAAGTCCCGTAGGAGAGAGCCAAAGAACACTGTAATTCAGCAATAATGTGGTGCAGATTGAAGGAACCATCTAAATGTTCCTCCGGTATAATTAGCTCAGAAGCAACAAATAGAACCGGCCATATGTTCTCACCACTTCTACAGAAAAGATGTCAGACTCCAAAGTAGGAAAGATTCTTGTGGTCCACGAAAGCACATAGCGACTGTAGCTCCCAAAATTGGGTATCCACTGGCAAATTCAAATTACTAACCCTATTTTACAATGCCCAGAACAACACCACCCCTTCATACATCTCAAATCTCATCTCGAAACACTCACCTTCCTGCCCTCTTAGATCTACCTCTAAAACCTGTGTCTCATGTCATCTTTGATATCCACCTCTTACTACATCCTATAAGTCTTCTCCCATGCTGCTCCACACTTATAGAACTTCCTACCACACCCTGTCAGTCTCTCTCCCACCTTTCAAATCTTTAAACTCTCTCTGAAAACTCACATCTTTATTAGAGCCTACCCCACTCCCACCTATGCAACTCACAGTGGTAGACTCTCACACCTTTCCAAATCTCCACTCTGAACAAAACTTGCTCCTCTAGTCTCATATTTTGAATCAGCTGTGCTCTTTACCCCTCATCATCATCATCATCATCACTAACATTAATTTATATAGCGCAAGCAAATTCCGTAGCGCTTTAAAATTGGGAACAAGCAGTAATAAAACAATGCTGTGTATCACAGACAGAGAGGTAAAATGGCCCTGCTCGCAAACTTACAATCTAAGGGACTAGGGGCCTGATTCATTAAGGATCTTAACTTGAGAAACTTCTTATTTCAGTCTCCTGAACAAAACCATGTTACAATGCAAGGGGTGCAAATTAGTATTCTGTTTTACACATAAGTTAAATACTGGCTGTTTTTTCATCTAGCACACAAATATCAACTTTAAATTTCAGTGTACAATAAGCTATCAAGTATTTGTGTGCTACATGAAAAAGCAGTCAGTATTTAACTTATGTGCAAAACAGAATACTAATTTGCACCCCTTGCATTGTAACATGGTTTTGTCCAGGAGACTGAAATAAGAAGTTTCTCAAGTTAAGATCCTTAATGAATCAGGCCCTAGATTGTTGCCTTATTTACAATGGTTTTCATGTCTTCATTTTTGTATCTACCTTGTATGTCCCTGTTTGATGAATGCTCTGCTTTAAAATTCATTGTAGCTCCTTACAAATAAGCAACAATTATAAATATTAATTTGCTATCGATGATTTGAAAATTAAAGCGCTCACATTTCTGCAAGCAAGAATCACAAGCAACACCCAATTTATTTACTTCCAAAGGCAGTCTAATGCATGCAGATTTGCAGCCGTTACTACTGCACGTGTGTTCTTTTTTCTAGATCTGAAATTATCTGTAGGGTGGAAGAGACCAAGCAGGAGATGGAATCTAGACTTGACTCACAGAGGCGACACATGGTGCAGAAAGAGAGTGTTTTACAGGGTGAAATGGAAGAGCTAAAGGTAAGATTTAGTTTGACCTGAAAGAATGATGCTTACAGAATCCATGTTTTGTGATTTCTCACTTCGAGTTACATAGTAACTCGAAGTAACTCGGGCAGCACGGTGGCTTAGTGGTTAGCACTTCTGCCTCACAGCACTGGGGTCATGAGTTTGATTCCCGATCATGGCCTTATCTCATACTTACCTACTTTCTTCAGCTCCCTTCCGGGAGCCAGCCAGTGGAGGTGGGCGTGAGGGGGCGGGGCGGCCAAAATCGCGTCATTTCGGCCCCGCCCCCTGTGACGGCATGACGCAAGTCGCGTCATTTGGCAGCGATTCACCGGGAATAGCAGCGTTTGGGAGCTAATTCTGCCCACTTCACTAGGAAGTGGGGCACTTCCTAGTGAAGTGGGCAGAATTCGGGAGATTGCCACACTCGTCTGGGAGTCCGGGAGACTCTCGCAAAATGAGGGAGTCTCCCGGACATTCTGGGAGAGTTGGCAAGTATGCCTTATCTGTGAGGAGTTTGTATGTTCTCCCCGTGTTTGCGTGGGTTTCTTCCTGGTGCTCCGGTTTCCTCCCACACAACAAAAACATACTGATAGGTCAATTGGCTGCTATTAAATTGCCCTTAGTCTCTCTCGGTCTGTGTGTGTGTGTGTATTAGGGGATTTAGATTGTAACTCCACTGGGGCAGGGACTGATGTGAGTGAGTTCTCTGTACAGCGCTGCCGAATTAGTGGCGCTATATAAATAGATGATGATGATGATATTGAAAAATATTTTAATTTCACAATAGTTTGCCTTTGAGAAATGTAATTTATCTGTATAATAACATAAATTAAAATAAATGTTGTATCTGTAATAAAAACGAAAGGAAAAAATCAAATCATGTTTTGTGCTTTTAAAGAAACACTGAACCCCAAATTTAAAATGTTCAGATATGAGCCATGAAGGTAACAAATATTGTTCAATGTTACGTTGACCAACCAACTGCAGCTATGGATGAAAAATAGCAGCTTTATTAGCTCTTTAAATGTAGGATTGATTGTGTAATCAGCTGTCATGTTTATGTTTTATCTCTCATTTTAATTTATCTTAAAATTCCGTGCTGGGGCATATTTAACAAATCACGGTAGTGCACTATTGTGCACTTACCGTGGAATTAAAGTCCCGATGTGCCCTCCGCAAATTTATTAAAGGTGCATCGCAGCAGATATCATGGATATCTGCTGCTTTGCACTCCTGATCGTTTTTGCGAGCAGTCACCATTATCAGAATTGAAGAAATCCACTGCTGTCAGCTCTGCTCCGAAGAGCAGAGCTGGACAGCGCATGTGTGGAGGGATCACATAATCCCTCCCTGTCACTCAGCGCGCTCTCTCTGCAACGATAGTTGCAGAGACAGAGTGGGGACTTTGTGCACATGTGCACTGCACATGCGCAATTGAAGGAAGAAGAGGAACGAAGAGGAGATCCCGAGACAGCGCATCCGAAGAGGGGGGTAAGTGTGATTTTTTCTATCACAGAAACAGCAGTTTTTCGGAACTGCTGTTTCTGTGTTCCCTTTTTAATAAATTTGAGAAATAGTTCAATCCTTATCCTTGCGATAAGGATTGATAACTATTTCTCACTTTTGCCGATTAATGATAAATGTGCCCCACTGCCTGTAAAATAGCCTTGAAGAAAAGTTAGATCTCACCCGTTGACCCTTGTCATTTTCTCAGCCTTGGCTTGATTCCTGTTAAAGTATTATAACTGGTTTTGCCCACTGCCTTGGACTCATTGTGGTTTATCCTGGCAGAGTCAGATATCACGGCTGATGTCTGATGTGCGGACTCTGATGGCTTCAGAAAGACAACATCGCCAAGACCTGGAGCAGGCTGACCTGGAGAAACGGGAGCTGATAGAGCTTTTGAAAAGCTTACAGAGAGAGTGCAGATCAAAGAACAACAGTGAAATACATAAACCTTCCAACAGTCGCCCTCTAACACGTCTGGAAACCATAAAGAGGAAACCCAGGGATGTCAGCGCTATCTAACTTGTCTAAACTTGCTTGGGAATATTATGAGTGGTCAGCCTCAAACCAATATGGGGCATCCAATGTATTCTCCCTGTTAGATGTCTGCCTCGTTTCTCAAAGGACTCTCCTTGGTCTGTCACCGTATGATGACTGCAGTATGGATGCACATTAAAATAGGTATCATTAGTGTCTTTGACATTAGCCACTGAAGCCAATGGGGAGAGCATTGCGGTAAAAAGATCTTTGGATCCCTCACCACATCTAACCTGCTCTCCCCTCCGGTGACTATCGCAAAGGTGGCCTCTTTGCAATAGTGACCATAGAAGAGATAGGAGATAGGTGTTTACCAGGACAGACATTTACCATGACTGCTGCCCCAGCAGAAAACTTTTCTTGTATGTCTCATTGTGCCTGTTGGCCCCCTCTCACCAGGGAGACACAGGAGAATAGAAAGCAATGAAAATTTCAAGTTATAATCAACAAGCTTTTAATACAACATTTCGGCATAATTAGAATTTTGAAAAACACCCCTTTACATATTATATAAAACACAATGCAGCACAGACTAGTGTTACCATAACTGCAGACACAACTGCAACCCAGATTGGGAAATCTCCTTAATTGAATTGCTTAAGTTCAGCCTAACTTTATTTTACACAAAGAGCAAATTATAGGTCAGGTCGAGTATTAGATCGATACTAATGAATAGGTAGGTATAAATTATACTAACTTGTAATACATGTAACAAATGAGCATAATTAAATTATAGGTATGTAAATTAACAATATTTTTTTTTTTTTAAAATGCTTAACACTGGTAACATTAACTAGATCGCTGCATGTACGAAGCTGGGAGTAGAGGTCATTATTTAAGGTACTGAGAGACAAGTTGGTGGAATCATAATATCAGTGTCTTGTGACCTTGGGAAGGTCACTTTCTCCCTGGCACTAAAACTAGATTTTAAGCACAAATGGGCAAGGAATCTGTGCCTAGCAAATTCTGTGTACTCTGCTGTCTAAAACAGTATGTTCCATATAGAAATTATTAAATAAAATAAACATAGAAAGATGCCAAACACATCATTAACATTAGTCAATAAAGAGTTGAGGAACGTTATAGAGACACAGAGTCTAAATGCAGAGTCACATAATGAAATGTAATCCCAAATCACAACGGCCAGTGTTACGATTTATTAATGTGGGATACATATCTATGAAATGAATGACTCCTTAGTAAAGCCTACTTTATAATATTGCCACTGTAAAAGGACAGCAATCTTATTCTGTCTTGAAGATATGCCGTGCCCACTTCTACCTGGCTTATACAGTGACACAAAGGCATTTTTGGATAGTGATAGGAATGGAAAATGTTCTTAAAGTGCCTTTGATGGAAACACTTTACAATTTAATATCATATTCTAATGAATAGGTCTTTATGAATCTAAAAATTATGCTGTAAAAAATCTTTTTATAGCCTTTTTTGTTCCTTAGAAATAGTAGTTCTTTGTCATGCTATTTTATAGCCAGCAGATATAGTCACACATTATACATAATTTATTCTAAGTATAAATGTGGTATGCAAAATGTCATTATATGAAGCAGATTAGTATTCAAGTTAGGATTGATGTATTCTCCTGCCACCACCGTTATCATGTGTACTAATGTAATCTTCATTAAGCTTGCTGAATTAGACTATAGAAATTGCTGTTTTGTTTAATTTTATCCACTTATTGGAGAGAAGTGCGCACCGTATGTTGTCTCCTCTCTCACACTCTCTCTGTTGGTCTTCTAGTGCCAACTGGTGCAGGGGGCGATGATTAATAACATCAGCATCCTGCTGCTGTATGATCCTATGACCCTAACTACATTCTATAACTGTTACAACTGCTGCAGCCATTAACCCTATGTGTACCTGCATCACTGCTGTTGTTGCTGTTCTCAAATAAACCAACATTTTGGTTAAGTTTAATGCTGTGTGAATTTACATCCCTATGACACCTTATAGACACAATATTACACTCTCCCATGTAATAAGAAACTAGGAACTTTATAAAGTAGTAAGCCTCTTTAAAAAGGATATCATGAAATTACCATGGAATGTAAAAGTTATATCAACATTTTCCTATTAATGTACACTGCAAAACATTAACTACTGTGATTTTGAAGAACAATTGGCATTGTGCACAGGGTAAATAACGTCACAGTAGAGCATAAGATTATTCTAAGTACAAATATGCAAGCCAACATATTACATGCACAGCAGGAACACATAAGTGGACACAGAGACGATGGGGTCAAGTCTTCTCATGTTTGTAGGAACTGGCCTGGCCTAGATCTTTCCACTCTACTTAGAAATGCTCAAACCTTCTAAGCATAAGGCGCCTACTGCTTCCTCAACCCAGGAAGTTAATGACTCAGAAATCTTGTCATCCCTTGATGGTGCTTAGGCACTGGACTGGTTAGGCAGCCAAAGGCGAGAAGGAATCAGAAGCCCCATCAGTGGAGGGCAACAATGCTCATTTATTTATTGATTGGGTGGATACTGTAATCTGAAATGTAATGCGATGTAACTGCTCTCTTGCACACAAGTAATACTCCTTGCTTATGCTGGTGAAAGCCGAGTCGGTGATGCCAGACCAGTGGTTCCAAGTTTTGCAATGCTAATCGTTATCTCTTTTTTCAAAAGAGGAAACTGTATGGAGGCCCTGGTTAACAGACCGTCTAAAACAGGCCTGTCCAACCTGCGGCCCTCCAGATGTTGTGAAACTACAAGTTCCAGCATGCCCTTCCAGCTATCAACTGGTTGTCTACCAGCAAAGCATGCTGGGGCTTGTAGTTTCACAACACCTGGAGGGCCGCAGGTTGGACAGGCCTGGTCTAAAAGGACGACCAAGCCTATCACATATGCAATGCCCATTACAGGTCCTACAGACAAAAATAACACGGTCGTCCTTAAGACTGTATTTACCACTGCAGGTTTTACCTTACAATTAAAATTCACTTGTTTCTGGGTCAGTAAAGCTATGGATATTTGTTTGTTGCTGCTTATAGAAGGATTCCAGAATATGACTCCTAGGGATCCAGCTAGCATCTATCATCATCATCACCATTTATATAGCGCCACTAATTCCGCAGCGCTGTACAGAGAACTCATTCACATCTGTCCCTACCCCAGTGGAGCTTACAGTCTAAATTCCCTAACACTAACACACACACAGGACAACACTATATACCCTGGTGCCATGGCCTTGTATTCAGGAAGGCTTGTGGTACAAACCTCAGCTACCTGTAGCTGGATACAGGGCTTTATGTTTTAAGGTCTGGTTGGCAGACGTTCGTTTGAATATGTTCCTAGTAACCTTTACCTCTTCTGGGATGGTTTTGTTTGGACAAAAGTATTAAATATTAAGCAACTGTGAGAAAATTCTTCCACAGAATACGTCCAAATGGCAGGGTTCACACCATGCTTGGCTTTTTTGTGGCTAGGCAAAACAACTTAACTTGAAACTAGGCAGTAGAGGACCCGTCATTACCTGCAGGGACTTCGCAAAGAAAGTGTGTTTTTGGTCAGATAATAGATCAGGAAGTGTCAGTTGGGAGACCTCTAGGGATTCAGCAGTGACCGGCCTCCTGCATTTTTTCAGCTATACAGAGGTCCGTTCCATAAAGAAGTATGCAGGTTACAAGATCTTTAGAAATCCTCCTGCCTCAACCTTCCTTCCTGTCTTGTGTTCCACCTCGGTAAGCCTTTTACAGAATGGTCAAAATATTGCTGATGTCAGAAGAAATCTGTACAATCCCAGCGGTCAAGGGTTTATACTATTATTGTCATGTTCTCTGAACATTTTCCTGCCCAGTGTTGTTGGATTGAATCTGTGAGTTCAGGCATTCAGGCACTAAGAGAGGTGAACTTCCAGACATCCATGCACATATCATGGATGCATATGAACACATCCAGATTCGTCTGGAATCCCAAAAGTAGTACCTGCACTTCACCTTCAAGAGACTCACTTCCAATGCTGAGCCCTCCCATTTGGGCTGACTTCTTCTTGTTCACAAAGGTTGATGGATGGCAGCTCCTTACTATGTCCCATGTTGATAGTGATCAACTGCTAAAAGAACATCCTCCTACTGAAGGCCAAGTCTCACTACTTGACACACTGTCACCTGGACACTGCTGTGCATTTCCAATTAACGGGGACACGTCCCTGAATGCTGCAGCAAAAGTGACCTTCCTAGGTCTTACCTATGACAAGGTCCAGCTGAGTTTATCTTCCATAGTGGAGGTGTGTATCCTTCAGAGGTCACTTGCTACTCTCTTGGCCATTCTTCAAACCTCAGTATACTACTGCATGAGGTTGATGGGATAATGTGGTTTATATAGAAGTGGTTCCATTCAGTCAATTTAATCTAAGAACCCTACAAAGGCACCATTCTCAAGAACTGGGAGAGGAAGCCAATTCACCACTCAAGAGCTAGGTTAACTGGCTTCAGATAAAAATGGACCCTACACACACCGATCATCCACAACATTAAAACCACCTGCCTAATATTGTAAGCCCCGCTGATGCTGCAAAAATATCCCTGACCTGTTGAGGCATGGACTCCACAAGACCTCTGAAGGTGTCTTGTGGTATCTGACACCAAGACGTTAGCAGCAGATCCTTTAAGCCCTGTAAGTTGAAGGTGGGGCCTCCATGGCTCAGACTTATTTTTCTAGCTCATCCCACAGACGCTTGATGGACTGAGATCTGGTGAATTTGGAGACCAAGTCAACACCTTGAATTCTCTCATGTTCCTCAAATCGTTCCTGAACAATCTTTGCATTGTGGCAGGACATATTATCCGGCTGAAAGAGGCTACTACCATCAGGGAATACCGTTTGCATGAAGGGGTGTACTTGGTCTGCAATAATGTTTAGGTAGATGGTACGTGCCAAAGTAACATCCACATGCCAGGACCCAAGGTTTCCCAGCAGAACATTGCCTGGAGCAGGCCTGTCCAACCTGCGGCCCTCCAGATGTTTGTGAAACTACAAGTCCCAGCATGCACTTCCAGCTATCAACTGGTTGTCTACCTGCAAAGCATTCTGGGGCTTGTAGTTTCAACACCTGGAGGGCCGCAGGTTGGACAGGCCTGGCCTAGAGCATCAACACTGCCTCCACTAGCTTGCCTTAGTGCATTCTGGTGCCTTCTCTTCCCCAGGTAAACAGCACACATGACCTACCACATGATGTAAATGAAACCGTGACACATAAGACCAGGCCACCTTATTCCATCGCTCCACAGTCCAGTGTTAATTTTGTCAGCAGCTAATTAACCAACCAGGTTTGTTTGTTTTTGTGCGTCAGAAGAAACCCACGACGCACACAGTTCTGGAGCTCACTTTGCCATTGTAAGAACTTTCGGCAGTGGACAAGGGTCAGCATGGACACTCTGACTGGTCTGTGGCTATGCACTGTGTTCAGACACCTTTCAGTCATATCCAGCATTAAGCTTTTTAGCAATTTGTGCTCACGTAGCTCTTCTGTGGGATTGGACCAGTCGGGCTAGCCTTCACTCCACACATGCATCAATGAGCCTTGGACGCCCATGACCACGTTGCCGGTTCACCGGTTGTACTTCCTTGGATCACTTTTGGTAGGTACTGACCACTGCATACCGGGAACGCCCCCACAAGACCAGCAGTTTTGGAGATGCTCTGACCCAATCGTCTAACCATCACAATTTGGTCCTTGTCCAAGTCGCTCAATTCCTTACCGCTTGCCAATTTTTACTCTTTCCAACACATCAACTTCAAGAACTGACTGTTCACTTGCTGCCTAATATATCCAACTGCTTGACAGGTGCCATTGTAGGTCAGCTCCAATGTGGATATAATTCAATACATATTTTTTGCACAGCACTGCGTAATATGACTGGCACTATATACACAATAATATAACCTCTTATGCCAGCCTAAATGAATATGTGGAAAATTTGATTGACTTCATTTAAAAAAGTATAATTGATAGAAGATTCAGACTCCACAGTCATTTTGTCACAAAAACTAATGAAATTCTTTCACAGAACAAATATAACAGTCAAATTGCATTGTATGGGGAGCACAGACACAGGGCTAATTACATGGCTGCACTTTATGCTTATTACATGTCTGTACTCTTCTGAAAATCCACCATCACATTATCAACTTCACCTGAACTTGCAATTCAAACCCCAGAGGTGCGACTACTGTATCTGCTGAAGGAGCAGGTCATTCTGAACAAAGGCAGACTTATTCTTCATCTCACTATACATTATACCAGGAAAGCAGTCTGCAGTACATGGAAGAAAGTTAATATCTTTCAAACTTGGAAATTGATACAATAAATTTGGTAAGATCTGGGGAAGATGTATCATACCAGTGCTCCCTGTGACCAGATTTCTTTTCTGAACTTGCTCTGTGCCGTGTGTCTACAGCCACTAGCATTTTTTAGACAATCGCATCCCAAAATGTAAGTTTACATTGAGCAACCATCAGCAATGCCCACTATGTTTTGCATAGACCTTCTGGATGAATAACATGTACTACCTGTGAGATACATGCGTCATGATTTTGATTCCGACCAGGGCCCTATCTGTGTGGAGTTTGTTGGTTCCCTCCTGTGTGGGTTGCCTCTCCCAGTCCGAAAACATAATGGTAGGTTAATTTGGCTTCTAACAAAATGGATTCAATGATATGTTTGTGTGTGTCTTGCTGGGAATTTAGACTGTAAACACCAAAGAGGCAGGGACTCTCTACAGCGCTGCGTACTAAGTCATATTCAACAGTTACTGCATGCTATCAATTCTAAGTAATAATTATTGTAACGTAACTAGGGTACTATACATGTTTTACACAAACATGGAGGAACAAAAAAAACGAATGTGTACTCAACAAATATACAATGCAGCTTTATCAATGCTCGGTTTGACCAAATAAAATGGGTCAATAAGTGATCCTTCTTAATTTTATTACAAAAACTGCTCCAAAGAAATAAGACCAACACAGAAAAATTACTATACTGTACATAAAAATAAAGTTTTACACACTTTGAACATGTGTATCAAAATACATCTACTATCTCCAGATCCAAGAGCGGATGATGCAGCGGTATCACAGCACTTGTGTCCATTGGTCCTTTAGTGCTGTGCGCGCCGCTTTCCAACAATCTTATAAAATATTCACATATATAAGATGTCCAGGAGAGTTTCTCCTATCTTGTGAACGAACGTATGTGACGCCCCCTGTTGCCGTTTCCACCCATGAACTTTCCACGTGAAGTGTTTCCACTGCCTGCAGCGTTATTCCAGGACGGTCCGAGGCCACCGCGGCCCCTGGCAGCTCGTTCGCGTGGGTTTAGACGGTATCCTAAAGAGGACATAAGAAATTCAGCATTCAGTGGGAGAACGGTTTAAAATAATCGTAAAAATATACTGTATGCCTTCAGATCTGATGAAAACCTGAGTCTCTGCAATAAACGTTTTTTAGTTGGAAGACATCCGTAGTCTGTGTAAAACTTGTGTACGTGTCTCATAGGATCTATTTGTGATATTCTAACGCCCACCAAGCGTACATTTCATTAAATAAATGTATGTTTCATATACAAGCCGTTTGATAATAATTGAACCATATGCCCAAATGACAGATCTCGCTATGAAATAAATAGCATTGTCTTTTATTTTAGAGATGCACGGAAGCCATATTTTAGGATTCAGCTGAACACTGTACTGTACTTCAAGCCACAATTTGTCATATACCTTCATAACGGACACAAAATGTATGGATTATTACCATTTATTTAGTATTAGCCCAATATTTGGAGCCATGTGTTGAGGGTCTTATAATGAAAATGGGTGTTTGTAATGGTTTACACATTAAGGCCAATTAAGAGTGCAAACACACACACACACGTTCTATACCTATGACTGGCTATGGCTATGACTGTCTTAAAGTTGTCTCCATTGTCAGAAGGTCAGCGCTGGGCGGTGTTTACAGACGTGGTACTAAAACAATGAGCAGAGACCCACAAGAATCAGATATTTGATTTTATTAGTCTATCTTGTATTGGACCTAAATGAAATAAGAGGCATGCTTTTCTAGTGAATGTACCACTGTGCGTAACTAGTGCACGTAATGTTACTAAAATCTTCATATTGCCTTTAAATAATCAACAGAAGGTACAATGTTCACATATAAGTATAGAGATTGGAGATAGAAATGGGCTACTTACCCGCAGAGCTCTGTCTAAGAGGGGGCAAGTGTCCCCTATCAAAGTTGCTTTGAGCTCCCCTGCTTTCCACGTAGTTGCCTCGTGGATTGGTTTGCGCAGTCCAGCTTAGGACACGGACTCCTTCATGACGATTGTAGTTCACTAGATCACAAGACAGAAACCATCAGTAAGTAATTGGAAGTGATTCTGTTATTTGGGGGACATTACCCTTCTATAGGTGACTCAATCTCGATTATGTTTTGGACCTTATGTTCCAAATAATGTATTAGTGATCTAATATACATCAATATATCAATAAACTCAAATTAATCAAGATTAATTTAGGTACAACAACTGACAGGCTGTTTATATAGCAACATCTGGGACAGTTTTTAAACTAGGAATCACAGGCTCTAACTTATTAATCTTAGTGATGATTTTCTGAACAAAATATTGGAACCTGTATATATGGGCGTTGACACAAACCACCTGTTGAAAGAGAACGCAAAACCTTGTTCCTTGCCCTCGCTTTTTTATGCCCATGCAGGATAGACAGTAAAGATGTAGACAGTGAATAAGTCGATGTAAAGAGAAGGATTATCAGAAAGTGTGTGTGTGTTTGTATTCCTATACTTGTGGGGAAATTGACTGTTAACACACCAACACTGTGGGGACACAAGAGGAGGTCCCCACGAAACTAACCGCTAGTCAATGCAGGAGACCTTTTATGTCCAGACGACATTCTTGGACAAAAAGTGTGCGTGTTCGTGCTGTGGGGAGGAAAGTCTGTGTACGCCACCAGTGGCCGTCAGTGGAACTGCAGGCTCATACACACATTTGATTTCGAGACCTACGGAAGTCCTCTGTCGCGTCACAGAACTGCCTGAAGAAAAGGGGATTGCAGCTGCCCTCCCTCTTATACATAACTGTAAGCAGTGAGAAACTATCACAGCCTTCTCCTACCAAAAGAAGGAGCAATGGGGTTATAACACCAGCAACAGCGGTGATGATACCAATGCAGGGAACCGCTACAAACATAAAAACAGACTTGTTCTACTCACAATGATTCTGGACCTGATGGCAACAGTGTTTTAAACACAGAAGGAAAAAAATATGATGCAGGGTCTGTCCAAACATTTTCCCAAAAAAGTGATTGTTCCAGAGTGTATAACAAAGAGCTGTAAATCCTATACTGCCAGAAGCATAGACCGGCATATTGCACATGTTCATGGAAGTGAGAATGACGTTTCAAGGGTACTTAAATTTCTCAAGTACTCAAAGGAAAGATGTAAACAATCTGAACACCTTTGAGTTAACTGTGCACATAACTCTGAGGTACAGAGGACAGGGTGCGGTGTTCTGATTCCATGCACCAAAGAAAGATGCAGTTCCCAAAAGTTACAATGAACCGTGTCACTCGTCAAAGCCTGTTCGCCAGAAAATACCTGTGGTGACATATGGAGATGTAAACTAAAAACCAAAAGTGTGACATATCCAACCCTGGGTGTCTGTGCGCCTTTGCTGAACATGTTCCATCTGTGGTGGTTCTTGGAGACATTTGAATGACATAACACAAGCAATTTTATTCACCATGAAAAATGACATATGCTGTTACCGCCTGTAACAAATAAAGAGTTTAAAAAAAATAAAATGACATATGCATCATAGATGGGGCAGCATCTCTTATAACCAGGTCGGATCAGATGCTGGTAGACACGCGTACATCCGCCAGAAACAGGGAAGGCTACTGTTACATGCCTGAAGAGTTACTCCGTTGGAGAATATGGAAGACTTTAACATTCCATCAAACTTTCTGCATGTAGCAAATGCTGTGATAATGAAACCAGTACATTCAAGACACCCTCGTTGGCACTGAAGGTCAGCCATGGCTTGCAAAAGATTTTGAGAATTGTAGAAAGCCAAACAGTGATGGAGTGGAAAATTCACGCAACTTCAGGAAGATAAAGGGAAGATGGAACGTGCTAATCTCATCGACTATCTTAAACGCTGAAGGATTAAAAATTGAACATGGCAACACAGTAACTTATCCACTGAGCCATAACTTAAAAGCTGGGTATTGCTTGCAAGGGTCACCCTGGTACAGCCGAAGAATGGAAGGGGAAGTTTCCAAGATGATACTAACTACCTTTCCTTGGATAGATACTTCAAATCTCCACAACGTTGTTGCTTTAGCTCTTTTTAAGTTTTCTGCTGCCACTTCACAAGGATTAAAATCCTGCTAACGGCAGCAATGCAAAGGGCAATGGAGCTTCTTGCAGAGAAGGGTGAAGAACGTGCAGTGACCACTGAATGTGTCTACATGTCACATTGTCTGACAGTATTCGCCTTTTTGCTCAGGAATGTGCAGCTAAAAGTCCCCAAACACTGTCTTCCAAAGCATTTGAGAGCACGTTGCTACTCTGTCAAAAGTTCTCAACTTAAACAACACAGAACTGGATAAAATGGCAGACATCTCTGGACACGATATTAGGGTGCACCGGTAATATTACCGCCTCTCAGAGGTACCCTCCCAACTTGCCAAGATCAGCAAACGTTTAAAGGCTCTCAAGAGGTGAAGACTGGCTGAATTCCAAGGCAAGAATTTGTGAGAGATTAACATGGATCCAAATGGTAGGTTTGAAATATATTCGATCTATGGATTTGATTTTTACCTTTTACAATGGATATAAATATATATTTCTTCAGAACCAGTTCAGCTACAGAGTGACGGGTTAGAGGATGAGTAACCCCCAGAACCAGAGAGACATTTATTCTGTTAACATTTTTCTTGCACAATGGGGCGATATAAAAATCCAGCAACGCAGGACAATAGCACAACCCCGGTTTCCAAAGGTTGGTGTAGTATGATACATTGATACTTAAAGCACTGTTTTCTCAGATTCATCTGTGATGGAGAATTCTATTTTCTTTAATGTCATAAAGAAGTGAAGGAAAGAAATGAAGGAAAAACACCTGGGACAGAGAGAAGGAAAGCATGGGGGTCTTGGCGAAGTCATCCACACTAAGTCTGTTGTTTCAGGTCAAACTGAACATCTGGAGTGATAACTGTGGTTACAAACAGCCCCTACACATACCTATCTGATTGTCTTGTTGATGGGGTGTTAGGAAAGGGATGTCCCTATGAGGCATGTTCCAGACATGGTTCCTCACTATGTAAGAAAGACAAGTGAGAGTGAGTGTGTGTATAGGTCCATTCACTTACAACATTATTTGGATTATTAGCGTTAAAGGGTGCTTAGCTGACTTTAACAATGTGCATTGAGTATGGGATTTCAAAGGCAGTTTATGAGCGTTAGAAATAACAAGAAAATGTACAAGAAATAAAACATAAAAGGAACATTTGTTGAATGGCCTATATTCATTCTACCCCTTAACATTCTAAGAAACAGGGCACTGGATAAAAACAAAAACGACCTCTCCTAGATGCAGCGTCTTTAAAAGGACCTCCTCAAACAAAAAGCTCTGCTAAAAAGCCCTTTTTCCCACATTGGTTGGTTCCTTCAAGAGGGCGGAGCTTTGTGGCCATTGTCAGATCAGTGGCATTAGCCCCTGCTAATGTGGTGATGGATGGTGCGCAGGATCATGTAGCTAAAATCTTTTTGTTAACTTCAGGTTTCTGCAACCATTCTTTCAATTTGGTCTACTTGCTTGGCCAATATAAACTTGGAAAAGCAAAGGGTTAAAATGGTTTGAGTGTTTTTCATCCAGTGCCCTGTCTCCTTGACAGTTCATTATCTGTGCCCTCTAACAGTAAGGATCTAACAGTAAGTACAAAAATCCCTTTATTAAATAAACCACTGTCAATTTTACGTTCAAATGTTTGCAACCAACCTTTGGGAGCGGGCGGAGTAAAGAATCTGTTCTGGCTATGGAAGGCGCCTCTGCCGCCTCGATTTCCTGGAAAGCCACCGCGAGAGGACACCTTCTGAGTCACTTTTGGTGGTCGCTTGGGAGGAAGAATTCCAACTGGAGGCACCACTTCTTTACGCTCAGCGGCCACAAAATCGTCCACGTGCATGGAAGGCGGTCGGCTCGTGTTCTGCTTCCTCTGGCGAAAGAGATCATGGGGACGCATTCCCTGCCCAAATCCTCCCCTGCCCCTTCCACGAGGAAGAGGCACAAAGTGCGCTCTTTTTGCTGGCTCAATATATTCAGACTTGCCGCTATATGAAAGAAGAATATAAAACTTTCGTCAACCATTAAAGTAAAGATCTAAAATACTTAGTGTGCCAAACAAATCCTATGTCCCAGGAATGAAGTTTAAATGCTCATTGTGTCAGAGAGGACTATGCCGCTCATCTCTTTAAACCTTATTTAATAAGTGATTAAGAATTAGAGGCGGAACCCACCTTGTAATAAAGGTCTCATGTTTGTGCTTTCCCAGTTTAAAACCTTTGGTGGTCTTCGTCCGACCCGGTGATGACGGCTCCAACATAAAGGATTTTTCCAGCTCTGCTCTTAAGTCAAAGTCACTGCAGCATTTTGCAGAGAAGTCAATTAAATCAACTTTCACCTTAAATAAAAAACATTTCCAAATTACAAAATGAAGATTGAGACTGTATAAAAGCAAATAAACTGATCAAATTTTTCCAGTTAGCTTTTGATTTTAGCAAATTATCCAAGATTTTGAGGGAACTACAATGTTATGGTAGAAAGAGTGAAATAAGGAAGGCTGTACCATGTCTAGGTCAACGTCTGCTTCTTCAGGTTGGAATGGTGAAAATGACAAAGACTTCAGCTGCTCGTCCATCACATCTGCTAGAACGTATACCGTTCTACAATCCAGAAATGTAACGGTTATAAATCAGGGGAAAGTACAAAACGTATTATATGTAATAAAGACACTTGGAAATACGCCAATACATTATGACATTCAAGTGAATTAATGACCAATAACACCAACATTGCTTTCCATCTCTTCTATGACAACAAATACACTGTTCTTAATCAGATGTGTACTAAAACTAACATAGCACGGTGGCTAAGTGGTTAGCACTTCTGCCTCACAAGGGCTGGGGTCATGAGTTCAATTCCCGACCATGGCCTTATCTGTGTGGAGTTTGTATGTTCTCCTTGTGTTTGCGTGGGTTTCCTCCGGGTGCTCCGGTTTCCTCCCACACTCCAAAAACATACTAGTAGGTTAATTGGCTGATATCAAAATTGACCCTAGTCTCTCTTTCTCTCTCCCTCTGTCTGTGTGTGTGTGTGTGTGTGTGTGTGTGTGTGTGTGTGTTAGGGAATTTAGACTGTAAGCTCCAATGGGCAGCGACTGATGTGAGTGAGGTCTCTGTATAGCGCTGCAGAATCAGTGGCGCTATATAAATAAATGGTGACGATGATAGCAACTTCATAAAAAATGCACTTTAGCCTATGTCCCCATACATTTCACTTATCCACGAGAGAATTATTTCACTACCAAGTCTACTGCTTGACCTCTCTGTATCCGTTACGCTATAAAGAATCATTTGTTATGTTACAGACCTAGATTTACATAAAGCAGACTCTTAGTCTTTCTTGGTACACTTGGGCAGCTCTGTTGTGCACCGATTTATGGATTAACAGCCTACAGGACATATATATTCTATTGGTTCCGGTATTAACAAATGAGGTTAGCCGGTCACAAAGCGCACACGCATCCCTTAAAGATGATCGGACAAAAGTTTTTTTTTCATCTTGCTGTTAAATCCCTTTCTCCAAGGCTGTAAGAGGGTACAGACACTGGGTCATGTTTAACTCGAGGAGGCAGAGCAATACAAAAAGCCTCTTCCTCCTTCAGTTCATAATTAAGCAAGGAGACAAAAAAAAAAGAATCAAGAGTTGAAAACAGAAAGAATACCTTCCTTGGTCTGTATACAGGGATGACCTGGACACGGATCATGAACCCTGGTAAATGAAAAACACTGCTCCTCAACCCAGGAACCTGATGACTACTTGCAACACTGGAACTGATAAGACTGTTCCCATTATCAGATTGGAGATATCCACCCACCACCGTAGTGAGTATACTGCCCCGTGAGATGCATAAACGTAGAACTGCATTTTGAATTGCGTGGAAGGCACTACTTGCAAAGAAGAGATCATGGTCCCCACCACTCTCTCCTATCAATTGGTAGTGCATAGATAGGTTTATAAGTTGGGATACCTAGCTCCATAAACCAAATATTCCCCATGTGCTTAATGGGAAGAGGAACACTGAATTAGGAACCTAGTTCAAGCAGTATCCGGAAAGAAACACCCGAGTCCTCTCGTCAAAATAAGTAGGTGGTTAAGTCGCCCAAAGACTGTGCTGTGGACTGGACCCAGGCTGGCTTAGGCATCTCCCCAGACTGAAGACTACAGCCTGGGATTGCAGATGGATACATTTGTGCAAAGGGGGGGCATCAATTTCACACAGGTAATTTAGTATGGTATTTAGCACAGATGTAACGGTGGATCACCAAGATTGAGGACCTAGTTCCTCTTTTTTTGGACATGCTCACACCCGTTGGGGGACGGCTTAGGGGGTTTACTGGCCTTGGCTATAACATGCATTGCAGTTCGCTACATTGCTGAAAGCAACCCCCACTTCAGTGAGCCTTGGCCTCTGGAACAGCGAGGTGACCACTACAAAGGAACAAGTATTACCGCAGTGGTACACAGCAAGACCAAACAACTTCTTATACTAGGTGACCATGTGTCTGTGGCTGAGACCAGGGACAGAGGTGGGGAGTGAAGGAAACCCAAGGCAGAAGAGGGTGAAAAACAAAGTGTAAAATAAGAGTTTCTTTAATTTCAAATAATAATTAGTGTAAGATCCCTGTGCCCATCTCCAATCCAGGGTAATGGAAAAAGAATATGGGTAGGAGCAGGATTCAGTTCACCCTAGGGGTAAACATAACCCACCACCTATGGCCCCCTAGTACTGAAGGAGAAGCTGCATCAATACTGAACCAGCCAAGAAACCATGGTAATTCTATCAACCAAGGCTTCCTAGTCACCTGTTATTGAATAGGTTGTGCAGAGAGTCTGTTGCTGGCAAAATTGGTTCCATATCCTGGTCACTTAATGGCAAAGGCTCTTTTGCAGTTTCAAGTATCTGCCTGAATCCAGCCACATTGTCCAATAAAGACTCCACAGTCTCATCCTCTTTCGACTGGTCCTACAATGACAATCAGAAGTCAGCAAAATGATTTTATATCACAGGGCTGTTCAGCCAGAAAATCCAAACTTACCAGAACAAGCTTCTCCAAATCCAGAAGCAGGGTCTGTGCCGTCTCGTCTTTGCCAAGAAGCAGTTGCTTCATCTCACCAGGGCTGAGTCCAGGTGTCTTAGAGGGGTGAGCGTTGTCTACTTCCATCATTCCTCCATCATCACCACAAACCTGCTCAATGACAGTAGCATGCATGAGACATGTGCTTTTATTGCCAAGCCTGGGTTAACTAAACATTTACAATTTTTATAAGACTAAAATAATTAAAGGGATTCTTGTCTGTCAATGTTTAATGATGCAATACAATACTGGAGACCATTCTGGCAGCAAGGTAATTCAGATTAAAGAAATCAGAGCTTGGAATGGGATCCGTGAAGATGTTAATTAAATGTATAGCACAAAACTAGTCAGACTACAATAACATATATAACTCAGAAGTATACTGTAGTTAACTAGCCGAACTGCAGTGTGGACAGCCTTGAAGACATTTGATAGATGAGGTCTACTTGCCATTGGGTCAGAGTTCAGTATTTGTCTCATGAAATCCAAAAACGAAGAGGCCAATTCCCCAGTGTCTTTTCCAAACCCACATATTACTCTTTTTAGGAGCAAGTACATAGAATTGTTGCGTTTCCGGAGGGAGCTGAAACAAACGTTAAGAGTTACATTAGTGAGCACTTAGTATAAATACAACCAGGAGTAAAATTGCCTATAAGACCTACACAGTATATCCCTTAAGTGTCCTGCCTCCTAGTGGTGGGAGACTTGTGTGATCCACATAATGTAAGTATATAATTTAACCGGGTGCTGCAGCGCAGACGCAGATACACGGCAGGTGGTCAGGAAGTTACTCGACACTGACTTTGTTAAACGCAGCATAATCCTTAGCCACCTGCTTTATACATACGCCGAATCCCAGTAATGCAACGAGCACACTTATCTCCACATACACTACACATATGCTCTATGCATATAATTGAATATGAGAGAAATTTAAATACTAGAAAAGACATTCCATATTTAAAATGATTGAAGAGGCAATCCCAAGTAAAAATGTGTTTTCGAATATAATTCGCTGTTACCCAAGAGGCCATATGAAGCAGTTCATTTTTCGTTTCTGTTGCTCTTCAAGCTGAATTAATTCACAGGTATGCAAACCGTTAAGCGAATATCAAACACAACCGATCACAAAATACAATGTAGACTGTTGTAGCTACAGCTGGAAAGAATTGCACAGTTTTGGCCTAGTGACAAACAGCAGATTATTCCAATACTATCCAGGGACGATGGCACCCATACTCATCTCAAGGATCCACACCACTCAGCAACACTGGGACCCCACCTGACTGCTAAGCTGGAGGGGAATTCATTTGAGCAGAGGGTTCTCCTAGGTTGGAGAATTCCTTTCAACTGGCTGTTTTAGGTTGTGTTTTACGCCATTTAAAATTGAGTCTGTCCAACAAGGACCTTAGTGCTGTTTGTGCTTTTATCATATGTTTTTTCCCCCTCAAATGAAAAAGGCTTTATCATTACCTCTTCAAGTGGTAGAACCCATAATCGTGCTCAGAGAGGAACATCATAGTCCTGATGCAGGTAAGGAGGGACGTGTACGTGCTGTCATTATTGGATAAAGTCTCAATCAAGCTATCACAGATGGAAGGCAGAAGATCTTTGTTGGGCAAGGAATTGGCAAGCTGATCTAACTCTGACACTGGAGCTTCTCCTGGATTTGGTATAATGAGGGCAATATCCTAAGAGGTAAGTTCAGAAAATCATTTTTACAGTTCAAGACATAAAAAAGTGTCCATTTTGGTAAAGTGATAGAAAAGGAGCAGTACCTGGTCGCAGAGGTACTGCACAATGGATGCAACATACTCCGCACACTGCTGGCGGATGACATTGTCACCTGAAGATTTCATCAAGGTCAGCAGGTCTTGGAAAAGCTCAGTATAGCGCTCGTCGCCTTTTCCTCCGTTTATCAGATGTAGAATGACAACTTTACACGCTCTGTGAGCAGCCAAAGAGTCCAGGAAAGCGAGGAGCCGAGCACTCTGACCTGTGAATGGTTTCTCCTTGTCTTCTGGACCACTGAAACAAATGGTGATAGATTAACTTCCCAGCAAACTATTTCTCAAACGCTTCAGCTTTACAGACCAAGTATAAGAGCAATATTCAGTGGAGGCTATATTAGGACACATTTGTGTATGCATATTACAGAGAATATTTCCTTTAATTAAACCATGGAAACATGTGAATGAGGACACCACTCAACACAATATGTGAACAGCAAACTGAATGGCTGCGTGTGGCTCATCAAATCAGATTTTCATACACAATGCACCGAGTTGTATACATGTATAATATCTATATATCTATACACACACATTATATATATATATATATACATATATACATATATATATATATATATATATATATATATATATATATATATATATATATATATATATACACACACACACACACTTTACAATACCCATTATACACACAAACTTTGTTATTGTTATTATTAATCTTTATTTATAGGGCGCCACAAGATTTCCACAGCGCCGTACAGAAAACGGACAGTGGACCATATAAGGTAAAACAGTACAGTGAACAAAAATACCAGGAATTCAATAGCTCCAAACAAAGCATGCACAGTGAAGTTGGAGAAGAAAAGGGGCAGAGAAAGGAGGGAAGAGGGCCCTGCACCCGAGAGCTTACATACTAAAGGGAGGACAAACAGACAGGAGGCACACAATGGAGTCAGAGGGATCAATCGCAAGTGGAGCGAGTAGTGGGACAGGGGAAGAGAGGCGAGGAGATCAAGCATGGAGAAAAGGTTAGGTGAATGGCTGGTAGGCTTTGAGAAACAAAATGAGTTTTAAGTGCCCGTTTGAAGGTACAAAAATTAGGGGACAGTCGGATGGAGCGTGGGAGGTCGTTCCAGTGAAGGGGGGCACCCCGGGAGCAATCCTGGATTCTGGATGAGGGGCTAAGAGTGGAGGAGAGGCGACGGTCATTGGCCAATCGCAGGGAACGGGTGGTGGTGTGAATGGAGAGGAGGTTGGAGATATATGGTGCAGTAGACTGGGAGAGAGCCTTGTAGATGAAGGTGAGGAGTTTGAAAAGGATTCTGTAGGGGAAGGGGAGCCAATGTAAGGCAATTTTACAGAGAGGAGGCAAAAGAAGAGCGGCAGGAGAGGAAGATGAATCTCGCAGCCGCAACAGGATTGGGTGAGAGATTGAATGTGGGGGGCAAAGGAGAGGGAAGAGTTGAGGGTGTCGCCAAGGCAGTGGAGTTGGGAAACAGAAGAGATGGTGGTATTGTTTAGTGATAGAGAGAAGACAATGAGCTGGGTTTTGGCAATGACAATTTTTAGAAAGCATGAAGACATCCATGGGGAGATGGCGGAAAGGCAGTCAGATATAAAAGACTGCAGAGAGAGATAACACAACACATTATTTATGATTATTTTATGTAACTGACACTACATATAAAAGCTACAGTATAACAGGTATGTTCTTAGGAATCTGCCCCATAGAAACTAATTTATTGTTTGTTTCATTCATAAAAGGCTAAAGAATACTTTTTTACAAAACAAATGACTGGTGTCTTAATGGCGTCCTGTCTTGATATGCAAGGTGCTACCTTTGTTTTTGTAAGCCTTTTTCTAGAAACTTTTAACACTGACAAAATATATACAGGATATATATATATATTTGTTTTTAACTAAATGTATGAGTGCATCTTTTGAAAGACCTTGGTACTGGAGTTCCCTGCACTGCTAACTTGCAAGTTTTTCTGGAACCAAGTCAGCCCTGATAAAAGCTCCAGATGCAACTGATGTCAGCAAGAAATCTTTCCTTTTACTTTAGTGGATACATTCTGCAGAAAGGAGCTTGCAATGTAGCAGTGTCTCTCAAGCCCTTCATGAACCCCCAAGAATGAATCAAACAGACATGATCAGCAATGACTTGTTCACACACTGGAACATGCTCAATTCACGCCTTCTTTGGGGTTACTGGAAAATTTGCTGTTCAAGCTACTAACCAGGTAAAAAAACAATATATTGCGGAAAAGAAAAGGAACATACAGCATGTAAATGTGTATTGGATAGTGCTCTAGGTCAGGCTTGGCTAACCTGATACTCCAGGTGTTGTGAAACTACAAGCCCCAGCATACTTTGCCAATATACAGCAGCTTATTGCTGGAAGGGTATGCTGGGACTGTAGCTTTACAACAACTGTAGTGCCACAGGTTAGCCAAGCCTGCTCCAGCTTCTACATTTGATCTAGTGCTGACGGACATGAATTAGATGCACGAGAATTAAAATCTTACTAATAAACAAAGAAGAAAACATCCATTAAACCAGAAGTTAAATGAGAATACCGCTATTAAGCCACTTGACTTACCACTGGCGATCTTCCACAATGAGATCCAACACTGTGCGCATGATCAAGATGGCGGTGGGTGTGGCCAGATCACACAGCTGGATACAGATTCGTCTGATCATATGCTGCAGAGGTTGACATGATGCCCCAGAGAAAGCCCTCACAATGTCCTGCAGAAGCTTGGCCTGTACATGCAGATGCATGCTCCACAGCTTCCTGGTGTTCAACGCCACGGCAATGTCTTGTGGTTCAATAGCCTGGAAGACAGCACAAAACTTTACTTTCCAGAATCATTCCTTGCAGAACAATGTCTGTGGCTTGTTGTTTTTACTTGTAATCTCAATGGACCTATTCTGCTATAAAGAAAAACCACCATGATCAGAACAGTTACCTGAGTTGTCTGCATTGGAAGTGGGAAGGGCAGAAGCTCGGAGAGTATGATGAGTCCTGAGAAAAAGCCTTCAGGTACTTTTAAGACAGAGGAAAGAACCTCTTTCAGCATCAATGACCATGTATTGTTGGCCAACGTCTCCTCAGAGATAGTCAACTGTTCATTGACTCCTTGTGTAAAGGTCAGTAAGATGTCTATGATATCATTCTGGATTTTTTGTTCATCTCCATCCAGCCTTCCAGAAAGAGGTATAGAGCATAAAAGCATGTGTAAGTTGACCAGCGTGAACGGGACCCGCATATCCTTGAACTCAAAGGAGCCACCTCGCAGGAGCTCGGTCAGCATGGTTTTGAGCAGAGAAAGAGTACAGCGAGCCACAGAGATGGTTATTGCCCTGTGCAGTGTGGTCCCCAGGTTGACGTGGAGTCTCCATGGCTGGATGAGGATGCTGTTCATTTTCTGCAGGATTCGAATGAAAGTGTCAAGTCCCTCGGCAGAAAAGAGTTGAATGACAGAGAGACTCCACTTCAGGTCCTTTTGCTGCCCTGCAAGGTGTAAAAAAAAAACCATATGATAAACCATTATGAACACTTTGTGAAATTAAGAAATATGTTGTCCCAGTCATTTTACTTGAGGTTCCTTTCTGGCCCAGAGCATGTGGTTCTGCAGCATTGTCAACGCAATCTCTCTAGTTTCACTTACGTTTTCTCCAGTTCACAGTAGAATCTAGATACCGGTTCTGGAACTGCGCTGACTGGCTGATATGCCTATAGTCACATTGTGTAGGAGGAGAGGGGCGGCTCTCTAAAGAAGGGGCTTTGAGAAGCACTAGAGAAAAAATAAGCCCATGCTCGGTATATTCCATATTATAGATGGTACCAGCTGCATGGCAATATAAATGCCCATATGTGTACACAAAACAAAAAGACAGTTGTCAGCGCTTATCCTCAACACTGCATATCTATATCTAGCAAAATGAGAACATGAGGTATTAGTTCATATTTTGAGCAAAACATTTAAGCCTGCATCCCAGCATCAAGGGCACCTCATTATATGCAGGTGTTAAGGATAAGCGCTGACAACTGTCTTTTGCTTTTGAGAAGCACTAGTCAGTTTGAAGCCGCAGTGAGTTACAGGACAGGGGGGCACTACAGTATCCGATGCATTCAAGGAGAAAATGATAAAAGGTAAAAAGGGAAGAGGACAACATATTTTGCATTTATGCTAGTGTGTAAAAAAATAAATACAAATCAACAGGCTCCAATATAAGTTTACAACCAGCAAGTGATTTCTGTGTGTGGTGGTTTATCATCATTCAGTGGAATTAAGCATTAGATTGATTTCTCTCAAGTGTGTCGATTTTTTTTATTTTTATAGATTAGTGGGAATAGCCCAATACTAATGTGTTACTATATTACCAGCTCTCTGTGATCAAAGCTGCAAATCTACAGAACTTGGCAGCTTCAGATCGAAAAGGAATAAAACTATCACAGAATAACACTCAAGGTGTTATTTTCATGGCTAGTCATGATACAAGAATAAAACTTGGCTTAGTCAACCCACATCTCCCAACCATTGTGGAATAAAAGTCTGCCAGCCACATGGATGTTGGAATTTTAACACCACAACAACTTGAGAGCCACAGGTGGCCAATGACAATGACTTACCTTCAACAGGAGTTGGTGGGCAGGCCACGTGGCAAAGGACCCTGAGAGCAGTCAGCAGTCCCACGCCTTCTGGTGCCATCAGATTGTCTAAATTCTACAGGGAAAAAATAATCGACATACAGTAACAAACTCAATGAAAAACGGACACACAACAGCACATGAACAGGAGCAAAGCTCTATAAACACATGTTAATGATTCCCATACTAAATAAAAAAGTAGTATTTTTTCTTTTTTTCTTTCAATTAAGAACAATTAACTGTACTCTTGACTTATGGGAGCGGTTTGCCATTACAAATCCCAGAAAGGATATTTCCCAAAACCCAAAAAGCAATTTGTGCCACTCACCTGTTTTATATAATCAATAAGGCTGGGGATGCAATTTATATCAAATCGAATGTTTTTCAAAGGTTCCAACCATTTTGCAAGCTCTACAGGAAAGCAAATAAACAGTAAAACAAACAGTTAACAATAAAGATATTATGTATTTAGTTTTTATTGTGCACAATAACTGGTGTGTCTGTAGTAAAGAGCAGTGAGATTCACATAACTGTTACATTGTGTAATACTGGGATGAGGAATTTGTAATTAAAAAAGAAAAACAGCTATAAAGAACAATACAATTTCACTACCGCAAGCATTCACATAACAAAGTGATAACATACAAAAAAAAAGCCTTATTCATCAGAAACTATGGTAATGCCATTTATATAGGTGCCCTTTGGAGTCAATGATTTACCCACTGGACACTCACAGCATGACAAAGCAGGTTCTCACCCTTATTGGGATTCCTCAGTGAAGGAAGAGGGATTCACGTGTGAATAGTGCTAACTTCCTTCCTATTATTGAGAATAAACTTCTGGGAAATTGACATGCACTTGCCAAAAATATCTATGACTTAGACTGCAGTGTGGTATTGTACTGGATTAGGAAGGTAAGCATGTTACATGGCCATTACCCTGTAGCTTTGCATTGTTCTCATCCGCCTTACAAAGCTTCAGCAAAGGTCCAGAGTGACTCTCCAACATCTGAACATCATTCGTGGTCTGAACCACCAGCAGCACGAGCAGACAGGCGTAGTTGTAAGCCACAGATTTCTTTGACTTTGTATCCCTGAAATAAGAACGATGTCAGACTGCTGGTATTCTGCAGCCAATACATGAACATTACATATACAAAAGGTGAGGTTAAATTATCCCAGTATTTATACTGGGAAAGATTAGAGAGAGCTGCGGTAACAAACCAGCAGTCACTGTACCCCAGAGTACAGATACAGTCAAGTACGTTACATTTTAAAGAATAAAAAGTTACTTAAGGAGCAGAAGTGTTATTAGTAAATAGATCATTGTTGATATTACCAGTGAAGTGCACAAATATATAGCAAATAGATTACCCAAGGGCTTCCTTCGAGCAAAACTCCATCAAGGTTATGAGGCATTGCAGGTTCTGCTCTAGGCTGAAAACATGGGCTACGGCAGAGCGGCCTATAGGGTTGAAGCTGATCAGGTAAAGGTTGTGCAGTGTCCGCAGCAGGTTAACATGGTCAGCCTCCTCTGTGGCTGCACAATGCTGGAAGTGGTTAAAGAGCTCAGAGATGTACTGGAGGGCCTGGGTGGCATGCAGCAGCCACAAGGCACACGAGTCCTCATTGTTCCCCTCTGACGGCAGATTGTCCTCCTGATCTTGCTCAGATGCCTGGCACAAAGCCCTGGCAATCAGGTTGGTTGCTTCATTCTCAAATAACAGAAACAGGAGTCCTTTCTGAGACTGTGCCAAAAATCTCAGTGTCTCCCGAACAGCATGAACAACACCTGGGTGGGAACTAGTCCCCGGCAGAGACAGAAGCAAAGTGGCAGACTCCAAGAACTGGTGATTGTGCAGGTACCTAAGAGAAGAGAACATAACGAGTCAAACATCACAGTAACACAATATAACAGTCATTTATACTAGATCTAAACAGTAAACAGAATAGTGCTTTCAGGAACATCAATATTTACATTAAAGAGCTACGTTCAGCCTTCAAAAAACTTTGAAAATCAATATCTAGCTAATAGTAGGTGCACAGTATTGATATATGCCTTATATGTCTCCTATATATAAGTCTTATTTGATGAATCCTGCAATAGTCACTTCCAATATGTGGCTCTGTAGATCAGGATAGATTCCCTGCAGTAATTGTCTTGTAAACGTGCACCTGTGGATTACACAGCAACCTTGTGAATGCAGTTTATTAATCCAGTAGCCATCGGCTACTACAGAGGCACAAAGTGATGTCATACGTCCCTGGTGAATGGAGAGGCTTGTTCTCAGCAATGTCTTTGGTTCCTAGTGAACTAATAGGCCGCATTCTAATGAACATTTCACCAAAACAATGGCTACCTCCGCTGTATGCAAGTGAGATTAACCGATTACTGTAGGTGAGGTCACCCAGAGCCCAATAATGACAGTCAGTCATGGGCTGAGTGAATGTGATCCACGGCTGCTCATGTCATAACACAGAAGAATGCAGGGAGTGCAAGTGGCGCTGTTCTATGTATATTTCATATACAAGCGACGCTAGTATATTTCATATACAAGCGACGCTAATATATGTATAAACTTCTATAAATAATGCCTATATAAATGGTGGGCCCACTGTAGTGCTCAACTGACCACATTAAATTATGGATATTACAAAGATTCAATGACCTACATTTTTATGTTCATACAACTCCTCGTGACTTAAAGGGGTGTATTCAATTGTCAGCGTTAACGCTGAAAAACGAGCGCTCAAAAAATATCACAGTTTATACGGTAATATTGCGCGCGAAAACCGTTAATACGGTAGTTTACTCGCTGAATTTCAGCTCGAGGGAGCGGCGAGCTGAAATTCCGCGAGTAATTACCGTATTAACGGTAAGATTTTTTGAGTGCTCGTTTGTTAGCGTTAACGCTAACAATTGAATACCCCCTAAATATCCTAATCAACCGTATGGGGTACATTATCTCTCATATATTAGGTAGAGTGCCTCCTATGGCACAGTGGTTTTCCTCCTGGTGTTTCAGTTTCCTTCCATAAACCAAATACTGGTAGTCTAAACAGCCCTATATATATATATGTATGTGTGATTGGGATTTTAAGGTACACTGGGGCAAGATCTAATGTGCTCCAAAACCTTGACTCTATTTAAATAAATGATAGTAATAAAGGCCCCTGATAAGATCATTGTCACAATTACTGTAATCCATTCCTAATACCACAATTTCTATGTATATTCCTTAAAATATCTGCTTTAAAATAATTTTGTCAATAAATGTTTATGCATATAGTGGTCACATGAAATGTTTATTCATTGTAACACAACATACATTGACTATGAGAGCAGAGGTGATAGATAGTATTCACACTGATCTTAGGAGCAGATCTCCGCACTAAGGTTCCTCTAACAGCTAATAACATTTCAGAAACACGCAAAATAACTCCAGCTTAATTGCCATATAACAATAACTTACAGTTTATGTAATAAAGAATAAAATGTAACTTTTTTTTTTTTAAAACAGGCACAATTTATACATATATAGAGCATACCACTGTCTAGGAATGTCCGGGAGACTCCCGAATTTCGGGTAGGTCTCCCAGACTCCCAGGTGTGCAGGCCTTACTCCTGCATCCTGCCCACTTCACTAAGTAGGCAGGACGGTGCCTCCATGACGCGATTTGAGGCGAATGGCGCCTTTTTTGCCCGGGCCCCGCAGCACAATGTCACTTTCACGACATTGTGTCACAATGGCAAAATGACGCAAATCATCGCGCCCAACTCCCTCTGTCCTCAGACTATCCTCCGGGAGATCCTGAAGTGGAGGTAAAGAACAAAAAGTTGGAAACACTCTTCAAAAAGAGTTGTAGAATATCTCAAATCCAGCAACTTACAGGATCCCAATCAGCATGGATTTACTGGGGGAGATCATGTCAAACAAATATTATTGACTTTTATGACTGGGTGACTAAAGTAATAGATTAAGGTGGGGGGGGTGTAGATGTAGCCCATCTATATTTCAGAAAGGCAGGCTTTTGACACTGTCCCACATCGCAGACTATTAAACTCGAAAGCTTGGGATTGTATTCTAAGCTGGTTGAATGTATAAGATCTTGGTTACAGGATAGAAAACAGAGAGTTACAGTAAATGGAGGGAAAGGTTACCAGTGGTGTACCCCAGGGATCTGTACTTGGACCAGTGCTTTTTAATATCTTTATTGGTGACATCGCAAATGGTATTGCAGGGAAAGTATGCCTTTTTGCAGATGAAACAAAGATATGCAACAGGGTAGACACACCAGGAGGGGTAAAACAAATGATTGATGTTCTAAGTAGACTAGAGTCAAGACTAGACTAGGTCAATAGTGTGCAACTACAGTTTAATGCCAAAAAATGCACTTGGTTCTCAAAAAATCCAAAGGCTAAATATAGTAATAAAGGGACTATAATGGAAACTACTGAGGAGGAAAGGGATCTAGGAGTCACTATTTAAAATGTAAAAAAGCAATGAAGATGGCAAGTCAGATGCTTGATTGCATAGGGAGAGGAATCAATAGCAGAAAGAAAGAAGTAATAATGCCACTGTATAGGTCATCTAGAATACTGTGTTCAGTTCTGAAGGCCATATCTCCAGAAGGATAAAAGTACATTAGAGACTGTACAAAGAAGGGAAACTAAAATGGTGCATGGCCTACAGCACAAAACTTACCCGGAAAGACTAAAATATCTTATTATGTATAGTTTGGAGCAGAGAAGAGAAAGGCAGGGGACATGATAGAAACTTTCAAATATATCAAGGGTTTAAACAAGGTACAGGAGGGAAAAATTCTTCAAAAGAAGAGAAGTATTAGAACACAAGGACATGCACTGAGACTGGAGGGAAGTAGGTTCAGAGGAAATTCGAGGAAGGGTAGTGGTTAAGTGGGATAGCCTCCCATCAGAGGTGATAGAGGCTAATACAGTAGAGACATTTAAACATGCTTGGGATATACATATGGATATCCTTACAAAGAACTAAGGATCAAATAGGATTTGAGGTTACCATAAGTTAAAAAATGGGCAGACTAGATGGACCAAGTGGCTCTTATCTGTTGTCAAATTCAATGTTTCTATGGTAAGTATGATATAGATCAGTGATGGCTAACCTGTGACACTCCAGCTGTTGTGAAACTACAAGCCCCAGCATGCTGTGCCAGTAGATAACTAGCTGATAGCTGGCAGAGTATGCTGGGACTTGTAGTTTCACAACACCTGAAGTGTCACAGGTTAGCCATCACTGATATAGATCATGGCCAAAAGCATAGTCCAAGCCTTTAAAAAAGTACACAGATTTGTTACACCTGTAAACAGCTATGTCAGCACAGGAATTCATTTTATGAGTAGCTAAGGGAAAGTATCAAGAAAAGGAGCATTTTTTTTTTAAAATTATATTCCTTTTCTAAAGTGTAACTTTCTGAACCAAAAATATATTTGACTACCGGTAAGAGTGGCTTGAACAAAACAATGCCTATCCAATAATCAGTTCATCAGCTTGTCCAATTATCCTGGTGTAACTCACAAAGTGAAGTTATACAAATGAATGCTTAAATAGAGTAATGCTGTACTTACCGAAACAAGACAGGATAAGGGTCGTCTCTTTCTGGTGGGCCGGTGATTCTGGCAAGGGTTGGGAAGGACTTCACAGGTGGCTGGATCATAGTGTGTGGAGCGGTCACTAAAAGATGGAATATTTCATTCAGAAGACCAACCAGTTTCTCCTGGTCTCCTTCGCTAATGTTAGAGGATTCCAGGAGACGATCCATATCCATGGGAACCTCCACATCATTATCATAGTCTCTACTAGGCTTCTCTAATACAGTCCGGGTGTCCTGATCAGGATCTCCATGGCCTGGAGGAGGAGTTGTGCTTTCAGCTAACTGGTCCCCCATCCTCTTCACATCAGAAAGTATTTCATAAAAGTGACATTTCTGCAGAACAGCGGAGCATGCTGTAAACACCCGCACCGTCTGGTCCAACAAGATCAGCTCCAAGAGTTTTTGGTAGCCGCTTTTTTCTTCCGATTCGGGATGACCTTTTAAAAACACATCCATCCCTTCAGTTGTGCTGATGATGCTGTCCAGTGATTTAAATGCATTTAGTTTGAGGGAGGATGATACGTGTTCTGCAAACAATAATGCAAACAACTTGCCAACGACATCGGCATTCAAGAGGAATTCTACAGCCAGAGTGCCGCACTCGGCCAGCGAAGAGACCAGCTTAGTACCTGCTTTCAGCTGCCGGACATTCAAAGCTATAGCTTGCTGGAGTGCCAGCTCCAAGTCCAGTGCCTGTACGGCCCAATCCACTAACTGACCGAGATGGTCTCGTCCTGGCTCCTTAAGCTGCAGAAAACTTAGTCCCTTTACTATTAAGCTGGGTACTTCTTCTAATGCTGTAACCCACTTAGCACCCCTGTCATCCTGATACAGGTCCAGTAGTTCCAATAGTTTTATGGACAGCTCGCTTGCTCCAGAGTTGTCCTTATCAAGGTCTTGGTCCCGGAGCTTGAAGACTTCATTCTCATAAGAAGTTCTGTATGGACAGCTGAAGTACAGAAGCGGACCCAAGTCACGATCGTAGGGGTCGTAAGTCATAGTGGGTACAGAGGCTAAATCTTCAGGAGTGTAATCAATATCAAAACTTGGATATTTAAAAGCTTCCCGTTCAAAGTCGGCAATCCCATCTTCATCACTGGAAATCTGTTCATAGCCATCATCTCCTGAAATGAAGAACACCTTACGTCAGGTAAGGATTCAGGATGCAAAAAATGCTGTAGTCAATTTAAATTAATTCTTTGTACATATGTTATATGATGACATGGCCATGATTGGTTAATAAAAGCAAATAGTACAGATCCTCTACGTAAAAG
Organism: Mixophyes fleayi; assembly: GCF_038048845.1. Lineage (NCBI taxonomy): Eukaryota > Metazoa > Chordata > Amphibia > Anura > Limnodynastidae > Mixophyes > Mixophyes fleayi. The sequence continues at coordinate 246,223,002 of NC_134406.1, forward strand.
TAGGATCGATTGCAGTGAAGTGGAATTTAAAGACAAACTCCATTCCTTTTATGCTTTAAAATGTGATGTTGGGTGTGTGATGTGCTGGTTGAAGAAGGCCCTATTTCAAAGAATGACTTTTAAAACATAAGCCTTATGTATGTGTGTGGGTGAGAGCCATTATGAAACACTGGTTATGAATAAATTAACAACCAACATTAATCAAAGAACATGGAAGCATTTCAGATAAGTCACAAATTTAGAACACAGTCTGTTAAATAATAGATCTGGGTTAGAAATATCTTATTAGTTTGGTAGCTGAAGCATCTAATATTTACTACTGGCATTTAACCATATAGGTCTCATTCTGCAGAACTAATCGGGTATAACTCAAACCTGGCTCTAAGTTAAACATAATCTTGGCCACCACAGAGGGAGGTCATGCTACCAAAGGACACTGAGATGACAAAAGCCTGACAAAACATAAACAGGTCTAGATCACCTTCAATTTCCTCCTCATCTCCCTCCTCATCATCTTCATCAGCAATACTGTCCCCCGTTTGGACATCGTCCTCATCTTCATCATCCTCAGCATTGAGGTCATCGTCGTCATCCTCCTCCTCGTCGTCATCTTCATCTCCATCATCTTGAGGATCATCATTCCCATCGTCTTCTTCTGAGTAAGTGCCATCGGGGTGAATAGAAACTCGATCAGGAGATATAGGCTCAAAATAGCCTTCCCCCTGTTCTCGATCTTCATCCTTCTCCACGCCTAATACAAAGAAGCACATAGGAGATACGTTATATATTAATAAGATTCTGCATGAAGATATTACAAGCTGTCCCCTTGCTCACTTACCTGTATAGAATGCCAGTTCACATTCCATCAAATTCCACATTAAAAACAGGGCTATAATCTCAAGTGATGTTTTTGATAAAGAATATAAAGGAGAACAGTAATCTAAGAAACACTTTGTCGCTTACAAAAATATCAGTACAAGTAGATATTTTACTTTTGTTTATATTATCTGCAGGACAAGATGGTGCTACACTCAGAACTCTACTTTATTAATTCATTCCTGAATCCTGACAATTCAATTAGTCCTAGCTCATATATATATTAGTACTAGCTCATTATATTTTGTTTTTAGGCACAGATAGTCTATGGGACATGTGCATTTATTTACATACAGCCCTCAAGGATCAGCTGTCTTCTGCCCACCATAACTGGTCCTTAGAAATTAATTTTGAGGGGCTTTTTGGTTGATGAGGCAAGGATCAAACCTGAAAACTCAAGACGCTCTTATCAATTATCAAAGTCTACCTGCAGCTGGCATTGGCTCATCGTCATCATCATCAGGAGGTGGAGGACCTGGTGGGGTTCTGGGCCCTCTTGGCTGCGGTCTTGGTGGACTACCATTATACTGGTCTTCTTTGTCTTCTTCAACTATCAAAGGAGAATGACAAATGCAACCTAAATGATTTAATATGTAGCCACAAGCACGCAACGAAGAATCGAAAAGGAAAGGGAGTAGTCTATAAAAGCATGCCAATGCCAAAATTGCAGAACTTCATTCTACAAGCTAGTTTTACGCTACAAGATGAGGAGGAGGTTACCCTCCACGCGGTTATCAAGAACCTGTTAAAGGAGCTTGATAAGCACAAGGAGAAAACATAACCTTTGTAGATATTAGTTTTGATGCTCTTGAGATTTCAAAGTATATTTAATATGATCTGGATGTGAATGTCATGCATTAGACCTTTTCTAGACAGACAGTATTTGAAATGAAGCAGACCAGCTTTACTTTGCCCACACGTGCATTAAATCACTTGTGTGCCCTGGAGCTGAACCCTATATGCCCAATTAGTGCTGGTGCACCCAACGAGATCATGGGGATTGTCTGACTGCATATTCTGCTAGTCCAGATCAATATATGATCATGCAATCCCTGTCAGATGGCGATTGAAACTGCAGGTTGTTTTGGCCTCATGCAGCAGCGATATGTGGTCTATTTGGTCTAAAATGACCAAATAAGACTTCTGAATCACTACGCATATGAGCAGCTTTAAACAAACAGTCTGCTTATCTTCTTTAAGAATTATGTTGAAAGTAAAATCTTTATTAAAAATTAAAGTTTAAAAGAAAGAGGCCAACCTTCCAAGAGCAGAGTTTAACACATCAGCTGTGTCTATATACCGCAGATGGAGGAATGTTTGTTTACATGCACCCTGAAATTGTTAATTTAGAAAGGTGAAAGGCTCCACTTTAAACAACATCTGTGCTAGATTGTTAAATCCATTTCCTTGTTATAAACACACATTATAGTTATTAATGTTAAATCACATGCAAGATTATGCTAGAACTAAAGAAATGATTTACTATAGCAAGATAAAATATTTTCAGTTGCCTATATGTTGCATTGATCAGGGTACCATATCAATATAAATACTCAAACTGAGACTGTAGGTATAACCCTTCTGTGACTTTGCAGCAAGCATTCTAAGTCTCACAAGAAAACGACAGGCCGACCTTCCTACAAATCTCCCTGACTCACCGTGTTTGGGATTCCTTTTCAGTCCAATCTGCTGGTGCTGTGGAGGAGGAGGCGGCGGCGGTGGTGGTGGCGGAGAATCTCGTTCATGTTTTATTATAACACGGTCTACCGACCCATAGACAGCCAGGGTCAAGCAATTGTACCATCCCTTCAGCACCAGTCCATCTGTATTAACCTGATCCAAAAATACAACAACTGGTCAAATGATACGTAACAACTGTATTGAGATGTGAAAGTACTACGAATGTATTAAGAAAAAGCAGAAATAAATCAGCTTTTAACGCTGTACCAAAATTAAGAACGTTCAGAATGACATCAATCCTTCAAACAAAGCATAAACTCCTGAGAGAGTGGTCAGATAGTCAGTCCAGGCAAAGGGACTGAGGGCACAAACCCAGAAGTCTGTATAAATAATAGCATAAGACTGTGCCACACATAGACAGGGTCTGAGATACTAAAAGAAGTCTGTGTTCACTGCAGACTCAAATGAATACTTTAACACCAATATAAACAATTCAAATTAAAGGGCAGGGAAACAATATAGGTTATGTAGATTTAGTCATTCTAAGAAATGCAACAGTATTTACATATTTTCAATAAAAAAAAAAAACGTTAAAACTTATGACTGTCAAAAAAACCAGAAATATTAACTGTTTTCCTCCATAAATAACAGATGTATTTGAACTAGAACTATAGGTGATGTTTGAAGCCTGCAGTCACACAGAATGACTGAATCCTACATTTCTCTTTTATTGCCAAGGCTGCACAACTCCCAGGAGCTAGGCTATCCAATATGTCTAAAATAATTACTTCTGGCACCTAATTCTGGGTGTCATTTTTACTATGTCAATGGATGCATATATCTGGCTCATAGGCTGGGCTCCTAAAGTCTAATTGTTTTCCACCATTATCTATAAGTAAAAACAAACAAAAAAAGATACGGAAGTGCACATATTTTTTATTTTTTAAGAACAACAAACATTACATTATTAAAAAGATGTCATATTTGCATAAACGCGTTTTACCCTCCATGTTTTAATACAGCATAATATCCATCACTTACCTTTGCATTTGGCCGGAAGATAATAGAACTGTTTTCATCGTATTCCAGACTGTTGATAAACATGAAAAAATAAATAAAACACAAGTAGATTTTCGCTCTATCAGCATTAGCCCCACAGACTGGAAAATATCAAAACAAATCACTTTAAAATAAATACTAAACCAAAACTACCAGCTGGTACAATATTCTCCATACCATACTAGGACTTAGAATAATTACTAACGTAAGCTTGCAAGCTGCCTGTGGTGTGCTGTATTAATGGATCTAAAAAGAGCAATCTATTAATCACCACGAGGGCTGCACTGTCAGTGCTAGTGGCACTGCCCCAAACACCAGATAGACACGGCACAAGCTTGATGCATTTTTTTGTCCAACTTTCAATTGCAGTTTGTACAGGGAGTACTGACAGTGCGTTCCTCGTGGTCATCACTAGTTCATGTACAGCCTCCCCCAGACTGCAGTGCAGAGCAATGCACCACAGGGGTCTCTAGGCAGCCGATGAGTGCTTACTCCGAAGATGTCTTTTACTATCAGCCCAAAGGTTTCCTGCAGTCTCTTGACAGGAAGGCTACTGTGCATAGTCAAAATGCCTCCTCCATGAATAAAAACCCTCACGTGAAAAGAATCAGAAACTTTTACATATTTGATCATTATTACCAATTGCAATCATAGGTTTACTGGTCATTTAATCCAGATAATATCAACATTTGTTAACTAACGTTGCATACAACAATCATTTATAATACATAGATACAAGACAAAGAGATCTAAGCACATGTCAGCAGTAACTGACAAAGGAAATGATCTGGTGAAATCTGCTCTAACAACATTTAACTAATGAGTGTAGGGACATATATTATAGTTTTTCCACAGTGGTTTATACAAACAAAATGACTGCAAAAGAAATAATCATAATGTTTTGATACTTCGTGCGTTGGCGGGGAGATGGGGAGGGTACAATTGCATTGGTCAATAGAAATAGATCTAAAAAGTTAAAGATAACAGAGGCAACTTATACAAACCTCCCCAGTCTGTCAAACACGGTAGCACTTGGCTTATTGACGTTGTTGAAGAACAAGTCCAAATGAAATGTGTGCGGTGAGGTCTCGCTGCAAGAAATAATAGATACATTAGCCTAGGTGATCAGAAATAGAGGACAAATTATGAGTCCTTGTATAAAACAGCTATGAACAATATGCTTGTAATACACAATTGAGGCTAACTTGTTTACACAAATTGAGGTACATAGCACCTCCAAAGAGAATTTTATGCTGTGCCTCATCTTGTGTGCTGTGTAGATCGAGGCCCAATATGTTTGCTCTATCCTCCAGAAAAATCATGCTTTACATAGGGATGGTGCTTCTCTATCTTCTATCACTTTGGAGTAGTAGAACATTTGTGTGATTGGCTTGCAGTCCTCTAGATAACATTAATACTGTGCAATGACTGCAGATGAAGATTCATACACAGACTGTCACAGCAAACCTAACTATAAAACCACAACATCATTTCAGTTATACGTTCTATAGCAGCCCCAATATAGACAGTGTCATAGAGCTTCCGGTTATTGAGAAAATACATTTTGCTTCGTAATGAAGAGACATTAGTAAGTCACAATAAGACTAAACAATATACTGTACCATTATGCATTTATTTAATGAAATGGTCTCTTTACCCCATGGCTGCAATGTCTCCATGCATGTATGATAGAGAAAATGTAAACTTTGATATTTATTTTTTTTGGACGCTTTACTATAATTTGTGTTTGGTGTAAAACTCACCCATAAGCCCTGCTGTCCGGCAGGCTGCCATGTCCTCTGGCCCCTGGAGGGATTACTCGGACTTCAGTGACATATACTACACATGGAAATCGGACCACATCTACATTGCTGCCTTGCTGCAAAAAACAACGTAACACAAGCAGAATTAACGAATTATGTTTTACACCCATAAACTGTATTTAAAGATGCAGAACATGTTATACAGTTATATGCAAATGTTTGGGTTACACTGGTCAAAATGTATGTGCCTGGAGAGCAACCGCATCTGCTTATGGAGAAAAGTCAGCAAATAGTAATTGTACATTAAAATGTGTAGAAATGTCATGTCAATGTTTGTACCCTACAGAGGATTTTTGCTTCTTTTAACTTAAGAGATTCCGTGGCACATACAATTTGGCCGGGGTGCTCAAACTGTTGTAAAAGCAACCGTATGTATTACAGTATTCATTCGCGAATACATTCATTAAAGACGTACATGCCTTTTTGCATAAACCTCAACTCAAATCCATACAATGACATATACTGGATACTAAAATGACTAATGTAAACAGAGTGTTGCAAATATACTTCTGTACAAAAACACCTGAAACATAAATATACCAATTTTTTTCAATGCTACACATGCAGAAATGTAGATTGCAGTCTACAGTAATGTGTGAAAAAACAAACATTTTATTGTTGTATAATTGTCACATCAATTACAACTGGAATGACCTATCTGATTGACACAGACAGAAAGGGGGTGGTGCAACCTGAATTTGGCTGCTTGGTCCAGCAAAGAATAAACTGGTAAACTGGTATTTATATTCCATTAGGCGGAAGTACCACGTTTGGTGATCACCAGATTCCAATGCACAATATAGAAAAATGCGAACTGATAAGACAACTTTGTAACCTGGAGCATTAGTGGTATTGCTGCGTGTAATTATATATATATATATATATATATATATATATATATTCTTGATAAAGTTCTCAAATCAGACTGAAATTTTGGATTATACATATGGTATAGAGAGAGAAGAGAGATACTGTATTTACAAGTTATACAGTGCCTCCTTGCCCTTGCAGTTATTTCAAGGTGTGCGCTGATCATATATTGTGTGTATGTATACATATAAAATATACACACACACTGGAGGCATTATCTGCACTCTCCTAAGCATAACTACAAGTGGACACTCTACATCTTGAATATTATAATAATAGGACACTGTTTTGTCCCCATGTAGTCAAATATTTAGAATGTGACAACATATATCTTTATGATCATTTGTTATCATTATTTTTACTGTTTCTAATTTAAAACCCTGGATAAGATAGGTTACATTTTGGTTCCATCTATTTATATTTTTGCATGCACAGTGGTTTGCATCATTGTTTTCACAGCATTGGTAACATGGGTTTGATCCCAACTGGAGCACTGTGTGGAGTTTCTATGTTCTCCCTCTGTTCACATAGGTTTCCTCTGGGTGATCCGGCTTCCTCCCACATTCCAAATACGCACTGGCAGAATAACTAGCTCAGTGTTGGCTAACCTGTGACACTCCAGGTGTTGTGAAACTACAAGTCCCAGAATACCCTTCCAGCAATAAGCTGCTATATATTGGCAAAGCATGCTGGGACTTGTAGTTTTACAACACCTGGAGTGCCAGAGGTTAGCCAACACTGAACTAGCTGCTGAGTAATTAATCCAAATGTGTGCATGTATTTCAGAATTTAGACTGTAAGCTCCACTGGTGTGAATGATTTAAGCCTGATCTGTAAAGCACTGTGCAAAAAGTAGGCATTATATAAAGGACAATAATATGCAAATACTATGCAAGTAAAGGATAATAATACAAATACACACACTATATATATATATATATATATATATATATATATACACACAAACTGTCTAGTTCTTGAAGTACAAGCCTTAGCATACCATGGCAGCAAATAATGGGACTTATAGTTCCACAGCAGACAGAGGGTAACAGGCTGCCTAAATCTACTATAACTAATTTACATCATATACACATTATCAATGCAGAATATATGCAAATAGAAGTAAATCCCTTGTCCTAGAGAGAACTCCTGCATAGAGAAACTGACATGTCCTCCTTATACGGATACTGATCCTAATGAGCTTGCTCTATAGGGCCAATAAGTGACATATCCGTGAATACAGCTCCTGAAGCAGGATGTTTAGGCCTCAGGCCGACTCCTGCATATCTACCACGACTATAATGATTATCTCTCTGCAACAACCCCATGTCCTATGCAAACCATTAAATGAATAATCAACAAGAACTGTTCTCTCACCTCCGTGTTTTGGTGCTTGAAAGTATCTAAAAACAGAAGCTCCATTGCGGCCTCACCCGCCATGTTTGGTGTGGGCGGAACTTCCGCTTAGAGACAAACACATCCGAGCGAGTTCCGCTTGGTCGTCCAATCATGCTCTAGAGTCCGCAATAGAACCGCCTACCAAGAAGTTGTCGCCACTACAGAGCTAAGCCGCCATTTTAACGGTTAGATAATATGAAAACGGCATTAAAATACCAACTAAGAGGAAGCACAGCAGATTTTCTTGTTTATAATGCTCGTAACCTACACAATAGGACATATGCTGCAATGGGTATAAAATCATTTTATTAGCTGCGCACACAGATTTGTCAGCGTAAAAGAATTTGCACTGGCCCTACAGAAAAAAATATGCAGTACTTCGCATTTGTCCATACATACAGTAAAATAATAGAGGTGGAAACATTAATGAAAACTGGGGCACTATACAATGGTTCTGTCAATACTGCCCTAGGGGAAAGCTCTCATTAGTGAGCATCGTATTCATTTACAGAATGCGCGAGATAACACAAGATAAAATCACAGGTATACATTTTGCTTTGCAGATTTTTTACATTCAATAGAATTTGAACAGGAGAAAGCTGAGCTATGTAATGACTTGGGATAGTTTTATATATATATACTTATCAACATTTGATTTGATACCTCCATTCCAGGAGATGCAGAGGCGAGGTATGAAGAGCTCTCCATTGTCCCAATTGGTGGACCTTGAAAGGGGAGATGCTTACACATATAAAAGTGGGATTATTTCGTCCTGATTTTGCATGTCAGTTCAATTGGCGTTACTGCTGAAAGTAATGCGGCCTGCGCTATATTACCGTTAATGCAGTAATTTTAACCCGGATTTCTGCTTGCAGCTCCAGCAAAAATCAGCATTAAAAATTACAGTACTAGCGGTAATAGTGTGCAGGCCGCGTTACTTTAGGCAGTAACGTGGCCAATTGTGGGTATCTATGCGGAAAAAAACAGGTGAGTGCGTCTTGATGGTGCCATTCTCGCCAACAAAACATAAAATGCTTAATGGCTGATACCTTTCCTTACATTATTCTCTTATCGTTTTAACCATAACCATAATAAAGACACGACAACTTAAATATGAGGAAAGTAACACGGGATTTATTGAAGGTATGGTGGTGGAGAAAGAAGCAGACCGAGTCGACATCCGCCAGGCCAACCAGGATGCCCCAAGCCTTCCAGGGGGCATCCGCAAACGGGGGACAACCACACACCCCAAGGCGCACATATCTACCTAAACGGGGCTACCGCCCCGGGCACTACAGAACCCTCCCCTTTTCTAGGCTAACGGAAGCAACCACAAGTCAACCCGGTCGGGAAGTACTTGGACCGAGACTAATAGCCTATTCCATTTGAAAACAGGTGGGTTAAGTGTGCCCGATACCATCATGTGCCCTTACCACTGGCCGTCGACTGTACTGCGATTTCCGGCCCTGTTATTCCATGATAACCACCACCGCCAACTGTACCGGTCCCCGATCACCGCAGATGACCATCTTTGTTGATGCATAGGGAGGGAGGGTGGGTAACGTCCAGCAGTGTAAGAGATGGATTCTTCTCCGCCTATCCCATATATAACCTCCGTAACTCCTCCCCATGACTCATCCGGACGTCCTGATCAGACCAGCCCCTTTAATCCCCCAGAGTCCAATACAGTTCAACACAGCCTTAGCTTTTATTATCCCTCGGGCTTATATCCAGCCCTCTGTTCTTATACTTGTAGGTTGATTGGCTGCTAACAAATTGACCCTAGTCTGTCTGTCTGCCTCAGTGGCGGATCCAGGGGAAGGGCGATCGGGGAGATCGCCCCCCCTACCAGGGGCTTGCTGCCGACAGCTGCACACTGTGCAGGTCCGTTCAGCAGTGAAAGTGTGCTGTCCCGCTGCTCTGATTGTGTTTTAAACACAATCAGAGCAGCGGGACAGCACACTTTCACTGCTAAACGGACCTGCACATACTGTGCAGCCGCCGGCAGCCTTAGAACACAGAAAGGGGGCGGGGCCTAAATCGCCCCCCCCCTAAAATCGCCTGGGGTAGGACAAATGTCTGGGTCCGCCCCTGGTCTGCCTGTGTTAGGGAATTTAGATTGTAATGGGGCAGGGACTGATGTGAGTAAGTTCTCTGTACAGCGCTGCGGAATTAGTGGCACTATATAAATAAATGGTGATGATGATATAAATATAGTTTTCAAGTAATAAAAGTACTTGGCACCATGGCTCTGGTGGACCACCTATCTTCTTTTCCGATGTTCTCCCCAGAAAATTTTGGCAGCCAGTTGGCATTAAGAAGTAGCCGAGTGGGCGCAGTGTAATACGTTGCAATAATATTGAAAAATGTTGGCGGTTATTGCCCACACCTGGCTGGACTGGTGGTCAATGGTCTAACACACACGCTGATGGCTGTAGTGCTCACATAGTGCCTGTTATAATAGGAAAATCAATGGTTTATTCTATTATAATAGGACTCTGTTGGGCTCCAAGAGCCTGGTGGCAGGTAATAGGTGCTGGAGAGAACAGTGCTCTCAGTAAAATATCCATGATTGCAATACACTCTTAGGGGTAGATTTACTAAACCATCTAAAGAGAAAAATAGAGGTGTTGCTCATAGCAACAAATCAGATTCTAGCTATTATTTTCTAAAATGTACTAGGTAAATGATAGCTAGAATCTAATTGGTTGCTATGGGCAACACCTCCACTTTTCCTTTTTAGAAAGTGTATTAAATCTATCCCTTAATGTATTGTAATTATCCAATAGATATACTAGAGGGACCCAGTGAGCAGCCTCCTCACACTTAAATATAGGTATTGCAAATGATCATCCAAGGTGTTTTGGAAAATTTTTGAAAAACTTTAATTTACAGTTAAGGAAAGGAGATGGGGATAAAAGCTTATTGTGAAGAGAAATGTAATTAATTGCAAAGTACAGGAGCTCTCTTGGAAAAAAAAAATGCTTCAAATGTTTATTGTGAATAGTTATTGCGATGTTTGTGATTGTGTTTTTATCTTTTGCAGATCTGATTACAGCAGGTTATCTACAATCTACAGCTCACATTTGCCTTCTGGTGGTCATTTGTAACATCAACATAGATATTGACTTTGACAAAGACTTATTGGAGCCAGCATAAAACCCAAGCATTGATATTTTCATATATGAAACTAGCAGGTTAATGCAATGTTCAATGTTTAGTCCATAGTTGCTAATTGTTCTTATTTTCCAGGAATATTTCCAAGTTTAAAGATTTGTCCTTGTTTTTTAATATTGTCCATCTGCACAGTACAATCTCTGTTTTGTGTATATTGGATGATAAACATATCATGATGGGTATGTGGACGGCAGTTTAGATGAGCTCTGTGCTCTACCAGCCATGTAATCTTCTGGGAAACATAAATGAGTTAAAGATTTGTAAAAACAATGGGGAAGTACAAAGTAATGCAGAGTAGTGTCATTTCACTGCCATCGAGGATCTACTGGTCTACAATCTGTGTTCCCCTGCTGCGGCCATTGAGCTCAGCTGAAATTGTTGTCTTCTCTGCTGGGCCCACTGAGCCTATGTTCATCATCATCATCATTTATTTATATAGCACCACTGATTCCGCAGCGCTGTACAGAGAACTTATTCACATCAGTCCCTGCCCCATTGGAGATTACAGTCTAAATTCCCTAACATGAACACACACACAGACAAAGAGATAGACTAGGGTTAATTTGGATAGCAGCCAATCAACCTACTAGTATGTTTTTGGAGTGTGGGAGGAAACCGGAGCACCCGGAGGAAACCCACGCAAACACAGGGAGAACATACAAACTCCACACAGATAAGGCCACGGTCGGGAATTGAACTCATGACCACAGCCCTGTGAGGCAGAAGTGCTAACCACTGAGCCACCGTGCTGCCCCATGTATGACTACTGGGACTAATCAATTGTACCAGTCTCACTATATAATACGTCATTTTGATATATACCCATCTGCTGTCCCCGAGAAAGCAACATCTGTCGTTATATGTTTGATGGAGCGTTCGATCTAGAGTACGCTGGATTTATGAGGCTATGTATGAGTCATCACAGTCGGGTAAAATATGGCTCCGTCTCTATGAGCAGCAGATAGACTGGTGATATAGCATAAAGCCTGGGCTCAGAATACAGCATTAGGCAGCAAGTGAAGGGTAAGGGTTACCCCAAGCTCAACAATACCCCAGAGTTGAATCGTAGGACTAATGCTGTACCCCTTTTTTGGGCACTACTGAACGGATCACTGATGGGCTCCTCCTTTGGTGATTTCCATGTGGCCTCTTTGGTGAGATCAGCTGCCGCTCCTCATTCCAGCTACTAGGGGCTGCATTAATATGGGGGCTGATGATGCCTCTGTTTTACATAACCACACACACTTTCCCCACCAACAACTACAATATATTTATACATAATTAAAGACAAATAAATGTTAAACTCTGCAGTAATATAATGCTATAATATAACTTCTAGAATAAACATGAGGGGCCTGGTTCATTAAGGATCTTAACTTAAGAAGTTTCTTATTTAAGTCTCCTGGACAAAACCATGTTACAATGCAAGGGGTGCAAATTAGTTTTCTGTTTTGCACATAAGTTAAATACTGACTGTTTTTTCATGTAACACACAAATACTTGATAGCTTATTTGTACACTGAAATTTAAAGTTGATATTTGTGTGCTACATAAAAAAACAGTCAGTATTTACCTTATGTGCAAAACAGAAAACTAATTTGCACCCCTTGCATTGTAACATGGTTTTGTCCAGGAGACTTAAATAAGAAACTTCTTAAGTTAAGATCCTTAATGAATCAGGCCCGAGGTTCTTTGTGCTTAAAGTCTGCACCTGTATCTTCATTATGGATTGTGTATTGTACTTTCAGTCACAGCGATGTAGCACCTTTTTGTATACCTTTCCAGTATATTTTTACACCTATACCGTTATATATATACATACACACACAAGTGGTACATTTAGAGGTGTTTATTATGTAGGTTCTTATTTTATGTGTTTTAAAATTCCAGGGGACTTTACATTGCTGTATTTTCATTTTATTCAGCTTATGTAAAAGCTAGCTTACAGGACCCCTGGACTATGGCTGATCATAGAATGAAGACGGAGGGAAGTGGTTCAGCCTCTATTCTCTTATGCCCGTCCTAGTTCGCCTGATTAGCAGCCTGCAGCTGTGTGAGTTAATGTGAGCATAAAAGGGAGACACAGTGTTCTAACTCTCTCTCACTGCCTGGGGAGAAATCAGGGAATGTAAACCAGACAGGCTGCTCACCCATAAGGTGGACTAACTTGTTTGTTGATATTATTGTTTTGTGTTTGGCGTTCGGTATCCCCCCATAACTTAGAAGGAAACACAAATAGCGCCGGACAGACATAGTGTATCATTTCATTTTGTCTTTTTATTTTCTTATTAAGAGCAACCTGTAAAATAAAACTAGCCCTGAACTAGTTACACCATACTTGCCAACTCTCCCGGAATATCCTGGAGACTCCCGAAATTCGGGTCGGTCTCACAGACTCCTGGGAGAGCTGGCAAGTCCTCCGCATCCCGCTTCTGCCTTTCCAAAATGACGCGATTTGCGGTAAATCACGTCATTATGGCCCTGCTCCCTACGACAAAACGGCATTTCCGTCACGGGGGGCGGGCCAAATTGACATGATTGGTTGCGCCCCGCCTTCCAGTCACGCCCCTCTCTCGAAAAGAAGTTTGCAAAAGTAGGCAAGTATGAGTTACACGCTACCTGCTGCCTGTCTTACTGACAGCTTGTTGAAGTCTGCCATTGTTTACACCTGGAGATAACGTTATCTACCTAAGATTGGCAGATCATGCTGACTCTCCTCCTGCCTTTATTCATACAGAATGCATGGTGTCCCTCGCAGGAGCCAGTACATCCACCACTGGCTAAACTTTCAACTTTATTTTAATATCATGGTTTTTTTTTTAAAATTCGGTTTAATGGTACATAAATTATACTGGGACCAATCTTGTTCATTACTCCAGCCCAGGGGACGAGTCAGGAAGAGTATCGGCGTATTTCAGCACAGGGCTGGTAGGCGGTTGGACACAGTGGATGTTTGTTTTGTAGCCCTGCACCCTAGAGAGCGTCAAACCTGCACTGAGCAGCCTGGGGCTGGGGTTCACTATGAAAGGGAGTGTTTTAGTGAAAAATGGTGGTCTATAGTTTGCCTCTAGTAGATTTTCCAATTAGCCAAATCTATTTCCTGTAAATTACAAAAAAAATAACAATTCTTGTTACTATTTCTGTGGATCCAACTTTGGCAGATACCCCCTGTAGTGTTATGGACATATGTAGAGATGTTGTGGAAATAGTGCAAACCTTATAGAGGGAGTGTGTCCAATTAAACTAGGGAAAGCATTGACTTGGAGAACTACCATGTACATAGCATTCTCCTGAATAGGAGTAGCCTATTAAAAATTTGAAGGGTAGGTATAAGATGTATGGGCATGGTGTATTGGCACAGGGGGCACTTTTTTAGGTCAAGGAAAGAGTTGCGCCATGGCGGTGACTAGTTCAGTGTGCATACACCATAAGGGGCGCACATTTAATATGTAGTCGCAACATTTACTCTCCCTTTGATGATTTATTTAAGTGGGCAAATGGTAGTTTTGGAATTGGAAACTGTCAATTAATATAACCAGTGAACTCTTTCTCTTGTACTTTGGCTCGGTATAATAAGGCACGCTATACAACAGTAGGGAATCGGGTTATATCAATAAAGGAAAAGCTCATCTGGGACCCCCTCTCATCTGCAAAAATACAGATAGCAGATAGCACTTCACCCTTGGTTCATAGAGGGAGCCATGCGTTTGACATCTGTAAAATATGTAATAATTATTTAGCGCCTTTTTCTCAATATGACTCAACGCACTTTACACCGCTGCAGAGGGTGCGGCAGCCATCACACTCCGCTGCTGTTTTCAGCAGCCCAAAAACATTGTATATATTTATTTACTGTGACCGTTGGTTACAGTGATGCCTTAAAATCCTACAATGTCATAAGGAAAATTGGTTTCAATTGTAATGTACACCTTTGTAACATACATATTTATGTGCACTCCCTTTTCTTATATTGTGTTTTGCTGTATATAGGCTGGTATGATGAAGGTAAAAGTTAGCATTTTACTGTGAGTGCTTCTTTAAATTCTAAATAAACTACTATATACAGACGCTGACATCTATCCTCACCCTGTTCATTTTGGTCCATCAGACCTCTGAATTATGAAAAAATAAGTATAATAAGTTCAAATGGGACACATGGGAGGCCGAATAATGTTACAAAGATAATTATACTTCATGTAGTCATCAGTATATGAAATTCACATTTAGGGGTATATTTACTAAACTGGGTTTGAAAAAGTGGAGATGTTGCCTATAGCAACCAATCAGATTCTAGCTATCATTTATTTAGTACAGTCTACAAAATGACAGCTAGAAACCCGCAGTTTAGTAAATATAACCTTTAGACTGTAACAAGGAAATAGAAATCACGTGATTTGATTGGCTTTTATAAGTCACATGATTAGTATCATTACAATCAGCCCAGCCATATTTTCAGACAATGCCAGTCCTGATTCAGTACATGAAATTCAAAATATTGGCACACTTTGATAGTTCTGTCACACAATCATGTTGTGTGTTTCCTTGGTCACAATATCATGGCATTTTAACATATGATTTCTAATTTTATTATTATAAATATTGTAAATGTGAATTAAGAGACCAAATTCATTGTATTGTTTAGTATAATGATTATATTGGTCACTATAAGGTTATTCTAATTAAATTATTATTACTATATCATCTAGCTAGGAACAGGGAGCATAACACAGTAACGACGTCAGGCTAGTGTCAGATTAATTCAGGAAGAATTGTGTCAAATGAATACTTCTCAACTGTCCCGATTTTGGCTGGACAGTCCCGAATTTCGGTCTCTGTTCCGCTGCCGCACCGGTGGACATGTGTCTCCCATTGGTTGGAATGTGGGGCTCTGTACACCTGCTATTGGTGCATGCTGCAGTGTCCTGAGGAGAAGGACGGTTCCTAAAGCTGGGTACACACTACACAGTTTTCATCCAATAATCGGCTCAATCAGCCGACATACGACCGCTCGTTCAAAAGTCGGGTCAGTGTGTGCAGTGACACGATGGTCGAAAGTCTGCCCAAATGGATGATTGTCGCCTCATTTGGTTGGTCGTACTGTTTAATATTTTCGTTCCAATCTCGTTTCCGCTGTGTAGTGTGTATAAACTTCTGACCGATCCACAACAGTGAGTACGAAATTACAGTCATTGCTCACGACAACATGGCTGTAAAAAGTCGCTAAAGGGACGTCCGCTCTTCCCTTTATCGTCCTAAACAAGGCTAGTGTGTATGCAGTCCATGGACCGAGCGACCGGAACATCGATCGCATGTAAAATCGCTCGGCATAAAAAGTTGGTCGAAATTTCTGTAGTGTGTACCCAGCTTTAGGGCAGCCAGGTGCTTCACTGCGCTAGGCCCTCTGGGAGAGTGACCACACCCCACCATGACATGACCACGCCCACCATTGTGACATGTACACGCCCCCTTTCCCAATTCTGGGTACTCAAATGGTGGGAGGTATGCAAACGTACTTCTATATGAAATAAAGTTCACACATCCAATTTAAATATTATTATTACTACATATTTGAATATAATAGCATAATGTCAAAGCATAACACTGATTTGTGGGATACAATTAGTAAAAATAAAACTTAATGTACGTGTTTTCATGAAATCTGAATATACTTTGAATCATTTATCTATTTCCTCTTGTATTTTAAATGATGCATTTAAAAATTGCTGAATTTCTTAATATTTTATTAATACAAATATGGATGCTTTATAATAAAATAAAATAATAAAGCATAAAATCATTGCAGTACTTTTTCTTTTTAATATTTATTTTTCTATATAGCTTTGTAAACAGGTTATTCGGTAATATAGGCATACAAATTATGAAACAGTTGACAGAACAAAGTTATAACAAAAAAAAAAAATACAACAAAACTTTAGTCTACCTACTGTCAATCATTTAGTATTTGAAGCTAAGAGGGGTGTGTTGTCTGGAATTGAAGACTTTAATCTTGTCCCTCCCTGAAACCCAATACCACAGTAACAAATTAAATTGACTGTCCAAAAAAAAAAAAAATTATCTTATGACAATGTTACTGGGGTGGTTTTTCCAGCTGCTCCTAGGCGCTCCACACCCTTAGCTCAAAGCGTTTGCAGTAATTCTTTCACCCAACCTTTTCACCTTAAACATCTTCTAAGTTAAAGAATTTAGGGGCCAGGTAGAAAACAGAACATGTTGAAGCTGTTTAGGGAAAAGCTACTGGAGTTTGAGAGCACAGAACACAGGTTATTAGATAAACTAAAAGTTTCAGAAAGGACAATAGTGCAGCAAGTCAACACTACAAGGCCAAAGTACATCGTTTTTTGATGTGGGGCCCAAAATGTGCTTTATACACTGCTTGGCAAGTTGACCAAGTTTTTGTTGTTACATTTCTTAACATTTCTTTAAAAAAATCTAAAATGTATATATTTTGACACTTTCAGGTTCTGAATTATCAGGCATCACACTTATCTTAACGTATTCTTGTCTTTCAAAGCTTTTCAGGTTAAGTGGTATATTCATCACAGATGTTGGAGCTAAGAATTTGATTTATTATTGCAGAATAAAAAGCAACAATGTTTTGCTTTAGTTAATATAAAATAAATAATGAAGGAAAGATCACGAGGAGATAAAGGTAAGGGGTATGAACTTATTTTAATAAATGCTTTAACCTTATGTCATCCATTTTTTCTTTAACGCTAATTAAACATTATTGCCATTTATTTATAAATGGGCCTAGTTAACAAAGCCACTTTGATGGTAAAGACGATTGCCAGGTATCAACGGAGGCCTCTGCCGCCACTGTAATACTTATCGCTATCGCAGTCTCAGGATAGTAAAATCTTTGTTTTGTTTATTTAAATAAAGTTTATTTTATTTTTATTTACATTTTTTATACAACTTTATAAATGTTTTGTTTATACTGAAACTGGAAGCTAAAGTTCGGGCTTCCACTTCCAGTGTGCATGCGGGACCTGGAAAGCCAGCTTATGCAAGCACATATTGACCCCGGACTGGCCTGGGGAGTGATGACAGTCCTAATTTTAAATTGTGATAACTTTCTATTGCTGGTCAGCTCTTGTCCTTGCAGTATATGCTACTGCTTTTCCTGGCTTCCTGGTTGGCATGGACGCTTCCAAGCGGTCAAGCAGGCTATGCAAAGTGATCATGTGATCGCACTTCATGAAATCACCCAAGGGAGGCGTGACTCGCTAGGAGCCTTCTGATTAGGTGCTAGCACACTCGATTGGTGTCTCCAATATATCTTGCAACAGAATCTGTTCTGGTATAGGCCCCTACTCTTAAGTCCCTGGAGCACAACCAAGTACCGGTGCACACCTATCACTCTAAGGCAGGGGTGGGCAAACCTGTCCTCAAGGGCCATATCCAGTTCATGTTTTTAGGATTTCTTTAATCATGTACAGCTGAGTTAATCTATTTGGCTGGGTCAGTAATTATCCCACCTGTTTCTACAGACAGAAATCCTAAAAACATGAACTGGATATGGCCCTTGAGGACAGGTTTGCCCACCCCTGCGCTTAGAGTGATAGGTGTGCACCGGTACTTGGTTGTACTAGGCTAAATGTGGTCTTCACCTTTACCAGGCACCTTTCCCTTAGAGTCTAAGGGAAAGGTGCCTGGTAAAGGTGAAGACCACATTTAGCCTAGTTCTAGGGGTTGTTTGCACTTTGCAGGAATTTTGATGATGATAGTAAATTATCAATCACTATCAGAAAAATGCCAGCTCACAGTTACAAAACCAACACAAACATTAATAGAATCCTGTGTGCTCACTTTTATCTTTATTGATGATGATAGGTATTTTTATTCTTTTTTTCATCTCAATATTTTTTTGCATTTTCACCGACCATCATATTTTGCCACGTAAAAAAATAAATTTTATTGTTAATCTTGTCCACAGAGAGAAATCAGTTCAAAACTGCTATTTCAATTCAATGTGAGAAAATATCCAGCAATCTGTTTTGAGTGATTCATAAGAATGGGCCAGTAGTTCTAATTTTATCAAATTGAATCAAAAATATTTTGACAAAGAAGTTTTTAAAAAAACACATTTTAAGGATCTAAAATTACATTATGAAACCATGACAGTTACAGGCTAGGTGCATTCGTTTACAATCTTTTAAGGCGCTAAATTTTGGGATACTTCTCAGCAGGATGGGAAAGGTGTAAGGCCACCCTCATGTTCAGCTCAGTGGTTTGCTGCAGGGTGCAATGATACCTCAGTGTGTATCTGTTGCGGGTGCTGGAGGGTGCAATAAGACGAAATGATGATGATGACAGTAGGCAGCGCTAGCTAGCCGCTTCTGATTTAAAGTTTGCGGATAGATCTCTCTAGATGATAGTACTTAATTCATTAGCGTGGGTGCTATATTATAAGAAGTCTCGGATGTCTAGTCACATTACTCATTACTGATATATTCATTTGAACTGGGTAATACGGCTTTTATATAAGGATTATACAGATTCTTTACATACCTTTCGTTGATGTGAAAAATCAATTTAATTCCTTCTCCCGCATTCCTTTCATGGCCATAGCAGCTCTCGAGTCCAAAGGGGTAAATTTATCAAGCTGTTGATTTAAAAAACTAGAGCTGTTGTCTATAGCAACCAATCATATTCTAGTTATCATTTATTTAGTACATTCTACAAAATGACAGCTAGAATCTGATTGGTTGCTATACGCAATATCTCCACTTTTTCAAACCAGCATTTTAGTAAATAATATACCCCCAAGGATGAGACTTGTGTTGTAAGAGACAGGAAGTAGCGCCATTGAGACCTCCTGTAGGCCATATTCTTGGACTCAGTGATTGCTAAGACACTAACAGGTATGGTGGCATCAGATTTGGATCAGTCCCACATAAAAATAGCAAAAAAAAGTGTGGTGGGAATGATTTGTGTCAAAGTATCATTATTCTGTGCGACCAAATAAGCGAAGATCATTACCTACCAATTCACATGGTAACCTAGCCGCGAGGTTACCTCACCGCTAATTGAATCACCACTTTGTGTCAGTCAGTATGAGTCTGTCTCTCAGTCAGTGTAAATGTGAGCCTGTTAGTGTAGATCTGTGTGCTAATAACCAGGGGCAAATGCAGGATTTGTAGAGGGGGGTTTCCACACCACGTCTCCAGAGGGCGTGACCAGCATTCATGGGGGCGTGGCTATAATTTTAGACAGTGCTTGGCTGCTCTCCAACTCTTCCTATCCCCATAATATACATGGACAATGTTGCGTGCACTACTGTTAGGTGCATGCAGCTCTCCCTTTTCAACCAGAACCGTGTGAAGCAGGGGCAGGGTCCAGCCACCTCAATTATACAGTGTCCCAGGCTTGTAGGGGGGTTTTCCAGGTACTAGGAAACCTCCCCCCTCGGTTTGCCTATGATGAATTTGCGTATTATAATTTCTTTATAGTAGGGATAAAGTACCCCTACTATAAAGTTACCTCAGAGATCAGTGACCTATATAAAACCGCTCAGGTTTTTTATATTCTTATAGAACTCCTAAGTAACTTTTAATGTCCTTTATAAGTCACAAAAGGGGATATATACTACACATTTAATACACCCTCATTTAATCTGTTATCTCTGACATTTATAGAATTTGGTTTTAATAAGTGATACTTCAAATTAGAATATTTTTCCTAATGAAAAAAATTTCTACCCACCACATTCTGTTGCAATTTGCTGAATTTAAATTCAACGAAATAAATTATAAAAACTATTATTTATTAATATCTTTTATTTATAAGGGTTCCGCAGGGCCGTACTTACCACAAAACGACAAAATAACATAAGTTCAAAAGTGACAAAATGATATATGTACAAACAACACATTTACATAAATACTTAATTAAAACCTGCCAAATGACATAATTACGTTAGTGAAACACTAGGGGCAAAATGTGGCAAGCTGTGATTTGCCTTTTTCAGCGATTTTCTCGGGGGCGAGCTTGAACCCGACGATGTATTAAAGTGCGAGTTGATAGTAAATCGCCATTGTAGTAGCCAAAATCGACATGCTACAAATTGCCGTCCTATCTTTTGGCCATTCTAAGAATACAAGTTGCCCATATGTATGAAGCTGCGATTTTGCAAACTTGTCTGAGATTGCTGTGAAAATCGCCAGAATCAACAAGCTGCTTTGGCTAGGTGAGATTACCAAACAGCTTTCCTCTGCTGGCCAATGTTAACGTTTTAATTATGAGGAAAATCATGTTGTTTTCTTGTTTAGAGGGACAAAAAATATTACTAATTATCTTACAGGGGCCAAATTTTTTTGTGAATAAATGAGTGGGATAGATTTCATTACTAATTATATGTAAGGGAAATTTTTATTTTATTTTATTACATTATTGTGACATACTATGTCATTACCAGTAGGGCAATAATAATTTTATTCTGATGTGACAACACTTAATATTTCCACATAAGGACACCATTAAAGTATATACTTATAGCAGCATGCACATGGGCACAAGTGCATGCTGATTTTGTGGCAAGTTTGACTAAACCGACGGTGTGTTTTAAAATCGAAACAAAACGCCGAAGATTGGATCTTTGGAACGTCAAAATCGCAGGTTAATACATATGGAAAATTTGCACATAAAATCACAGGCAAACTGAAATAGCTGAAAAAAATTGCACTTTGATACATTTAACCCTAGGAGAGAGGACTCTACTCATGAAAACTTACATTGCAAAGGGGATGGGCAGTCACAGAGAGGGCGAAAAACTTTTTTTTCATCTATATTTTCCCATATAAAAATAGTTACAACATATATAGTAATATGCACAGCAACCTGAATAGGTTGTCAACTTTTGAACAACTCAATTTTAATACATACCTCGTGTTTGTCTCAGGGGTGGGAATTTTGGGGAAGGGAGGTGTTGAATGAGCAGCCTAGCTCTCTGGGGGCCTGACCACGCCCAGTCGCCCCATGTTTAAACAAAAGCAATTATTTAATTTTATATTTCAAATATCTCTTTCGAATATATTAAACATAGTGGAATAGCACAGGAGAGAATACTGACAAGGGATTTAGAAGATGGTAAGGGAGAAATGCGATGAGCAGAAAGATGAAGAAACAATGTAGTCATTAGCAGTGTATAAAGCAATGGCAAACAACTTACAAGGTATTTAAATATAGCCTGTCAGACTGCCATCATCCCAATACCTGCAATTAATGTGTTCACCAATTGGAACAGTAACTGTGACCGTCCCCCCCCCTATGATTACTTGCTCACTAAATACAACCTGTCACATCTCTTGTGACAGGTAAGTGTGACCAGCAGTTCTAATCCTCTATAAGAGTTCGCCACCTATCTTGGCCTGGTCAACCAATAGGCTAATCAGGCTGCAGCCTGAGGCGCTGGGTCCTGGGGGGCGTAGCGCCGGCAGAATTTACTCAAGTTTACCAAGTGTATCGGTTTAATAGCATAGGGCGGCTAGAGCCATTAATCAGGCTCTACCACCTATAGACTGTTCTAACTTCATTATGGAGGGGAGTGTATCTTGTCCTGCCACTGCCTGCGCCAACTACACTCAGAGATCTCCGGGTAAGTCAGCTACTCTGAGAAGAAGTAAGAAAACCCACAGTGGGGATTTAAAAGCTGTATGCGCTCACACTAATAATAGATGGTAGAGGCAGGGATGACATTAGCTGTCTGATTGACTGGTCATGCCCATGTCTGGCTCTGTAGTGCTCTGTCAAGTTCTTGTCAATGGCGTTCATAGGGGATAGATCAGGAGAGATTTTATGGGAAAGGGAAAAGTTTAGTATAATCACAGATAAATAACATTAATTATGAATAAATTAGTTTACTCTTCATCATTACACAAGCCTCATCACCTTATTTAGCACCTATTAATGACAAGTTTTCAATAAATTAGTCTCAGTATAATAAATTCTAGTACAATTAATATAATATTACACTATCTCCTCTCAATGTAGCAGACAATTTGACAACTAGATAAATAATAATCAAATACTTTGTAAATTGATAGCCTGACCCAAAACAGTTCCATGTTCATTGTCGGCACTATGGGACATATTTATCAATAGGCCAGTTTCTGAAGGCTGATTTCATTTTGTCAGGGCTTATCACAGTGTTGAAATATCCCTTATTAAAGAAATTTATCAAACAAAATCACTGGGGTAGCAGCGGGATACTGACCCAAGTGGTAAGGGTTAGAATATAGATGCTAAGAAGAGATACTAAGCAATTTTAAAATGCGTTATTCGAAGAATAAAACATTTTTTAAATGATTTTCATTTGTCATTGCTATCCTCAAATGACGATAACAGTATAGGTATTGTGGATGTACAAGTACCCCTGTGTGTTCTTGCTAAATAAACTTCCCCATGCAAAAGCCATTGAAAGCAGCACTGGTGAAAGTCGGTTGAGCCATAATGCCGACAGGAGTTATCATCAACGATAGAAGTGTTATTGCCGGTAGCAACGCCGGGTGTTTTCGTCAGCAATATGCCATATTGCCCTTTGATAAACTCTCCAGTATATTCGTTGCCCTGTAAAGGGTAAGTCTAGTTACCAATGCATGGAGGAAAAGGGTTAAGACCCTCAAAGTTCAGTTCTTTGTTTGCAGTTGCTAATGTGTCTGAATATCTGAAAATATGACTATTTTTGGAAATTCACCTGGCTAGGATTTATATGTCGGTAATAAGAATTTGGATGTGTTATAAAGAGTCAATTAGTGACCGGGGATCTGATTCCTTAAGGATCTTAACTTAAGAAACTTCTTATTTCAGTCTCCTCGACAAAACCATGTTACAATGCAAGGGGTGCAAATTAGTATTCTGTTTTGCACATAAGTTAAATACTGACTGTTTTTTCATGTAGCACACAAATATCAACTTTAAATTTCAGTGTACAAATAAGCTATCAAGTATTTGTGTGCTACATGAAAAAACAGTCAGTATTTAAATTATGTGCACAACAGAATACTAATTTGCACCCCTTGCATTGTAACATGGTTTTGTCGAGGAGACTTAAATAAGAAGTTTCTTAAGTTAAGATCCTTAATGAATCAGGCCCCAGATTTGGTGGAGTGATATATTTGGGCCCTATTGGTAAACCTTGGCCTCTTGGATGTCGCTGAAGTCTCTCCTGCTGTTTGGGTTAGTTGCTGTCTCTTGTTATGCTCATTAACCTCTTCTGCACTTTCACTCTCTGTTCCTTATTTTCACCTTCTAAGCCATTGGCTATATGTCCCTCGTGCTTTCCCTCTCTATCTAAGCTGAATCCCTGAATCCCTCCCTTTGCATTACTTCTCTGTCTGCTATTTGTTTTTGTCTCTATCACATTAACTTTCTCTTGTGACGTCTCCCTCCCTACCTGTCATACTTCTTGTCTATCACCGAGTCTATTATACCTGCTAGAATTTCCCCCTCTCTATGCTACTCTGTCACCAGCCTTTTTCTGACTGATAATTCTGTATTTGTCAGTCTGTATTCTGAATTGCTTTTCTTTCTGTCAATTTTGTTTGTGGCTGAAATTCTTTACTTATTATAATCTGCATTATAATTTTGCTTTGATATTGCCCACTCTTTTCTCTGCTTGATACTATGTGAGAAAAATTACAAGTTCGTACCAAGGAGCGTCATCACATTAAGGCAATCAAGAATACCATCTCAATTGTCATTGCTGTTGCTATCACTGATCCTCCTTGGTGACAGCAGCTGCCACATCTCCTGGGAAAATGGGGAACAAGTGTCCTGACTCTGTGTCCAGCAGTGAGCCTGATGCCAACTAAAATACCTTAAACAAAGCTGGTAAATAACCACAGGGTTGCACATTTAGCACCAGAGTGAAAGCCTTTTCAGGAACCAGAAGAGGAAGGAGGTTCAGTTGAGATGAATGATGAAGCACAGTCAGGGTTGCCAGCAGATGACTATCTTATCATTTCCACAGTGACTGGTTCATCTTCCATGTCTCCTCCTTCCACCAGTCGTAACGCCCCATCTGTAGCTGCACAGAAATGCCAGTCACCAGTAGCTGCTTTCTTATTGGTTACTAATAATGCTTCCTCCTTATAACAGCCTCACACACTTATGTATCATTTTCTTAGATTGTAAGCTCAATTGGGCAGGGTCAGGCTGGGCATTGCCTCGGAATATCTCCGCCGACTGTTCCAGAGACTCATCATGCAGAACTGATTCAGCTCCATTGTGTGTTATTTATGTGCATTGTAATCCCTTTAATGCACAGTGCTATGTAATGTGGTACTCCAGCACACTGGTATAATAATGGTGGACTTTACTTTCACGTGGCGTGGTCCTGCGGGACTCCACTCCTTACCCACTAATTAAAATACTGGCTCAGCAGGAACATCCACGAAAGTGGAGAGGCAAGGATTCCCCAAACAGTAAACAGTCAACAAAAGATCATAAGAAAACAGTAGCTATACAAGAAAATATATCAATTTATATGTACTACTCCACTGGTAATAGTGTGCTTAGTAATCTACTTCTCTCCAACCAGGTTCCAATAATACCAACAAAGATATCAACAACTATGTAATAGCATGTTATACATTTGTTTTAAATTAGGTTTCCTTTTAACTGCTTCTTCATAATGAGACCACAAAACTGCTAATTTACAATATTATTCACCAACTAATTACTATTAAGAATCAGGTTCTATTTTAATATTAATGGAATATTCCCTTATTTAAAATACTAACATTTCTAATTTGACTATTTGTTAAGACTATAATGTTACTAAGAGACAATTAACAGTGAAAACATTTACCTAAAAAAAAAATCTGCCCCCCCTCTCACCATGGGCCTGATTCATTAAGGATCTTAACTTGAGAAACTTCTTATTTCAGTCTCCTGGACAAAAACCATGGTACAATGCAAGGGGTGCAAATTAGTTTTCTGTTTTGCACATAAGTTAAATACTGCCTGTTTTTTCATGTAGCACACAAATATCAACTTTAAATTTCAGTGTACAAATAAGCTATCAAGTATTTGTGTGCTACATGAAAAAACAGGCAGTATTTAACTTATGTGCAAAACAGAATACTAATTTGCACCCCTTGCATTGCAACATGGTTTTGTCCAGGAGACTGAAATAAGAAGTTTCTCAAGTTAAAATGCTTAATGAATCAGGCCCCATACCTTTAAAGCTTTAATAAAAATTATCGATTTATACAACTGAATTGATACTAAGAGGTATATTTACTATGTGGTGGTCCCATAGAAACGCTGATTCCCGGCAATTTGAATTCATTTTTTAAAACGACACTTCTACGGAACCGGAGCATTGTAAATATACCTCTAAAACTCAATCAATTATTTATATAGCTAAATCTTATTGTATACTTATCTAAGTAACTATAAAAGCATTTTTCACAGTTCTTTGTTCAAATAAAGTACAACAGTTTCTGAACATGACATTTGTTGGAGAACTTCATGAGGATGAGATGGATATAACCAATGGAGTGGATTTATCCGGTATGTAAGTTAATAATAGAAGGATTCCATACGTGGACTGACTGTCTTCCAGAGGAGAAATCAGTGTTCCACGGTAGCACAGTTGTATAACTGATGTTATTGATTTTTCATCCCACAGGTAATTGTGTATTATTTCTCTGAATTAGAACCCTTTATATAAACATGTATTTACATTTAGGATAAAACCACTTTTCTCATGTCTTACTCTCAGGATCAAATATCTCTAACTATTTCATTCTCTCCCATTGTCAGCTTATGAATGAGAGCGCACACAGATGTATCATAGTTAAGCACTAAATTCATTACAGTTCCTTCATCCAGTGCTTAATAATCTTAATAAAAGTCAATACATATTAACTAATTCGGTGTACCATGTCCCTGAAGTAATTCTCAAATTTAGTCTCTGTGGTATATGAGTAATTAAATCCTTCACATCTATGCTCTTTCCGTGGTAAAATTGGTATTTATCTATAGCCTTACATATATATATACTTGATAATCACTCTCACTTGCAGTAAGACAACAGTCTGATATCGGCCTTCTTAGCTGTCACCACTGAGGAATTTAGTTAATAAATGCAGTATATCTGCTCCCATTGGTATCATTACAGATCTAAGGTGCTTAAATTGTTTTTCATCCGCCACTTCTTCCTAATCCATCCGTCTCTTCTCCCTACTCCAATTGTCACTTCTCCTTACTCCAACTGTTACTTCGTTTACTCCACCTGTCACTTCTCCCTTTTCCAACCCTCACTTCTCCCTTCTCCAACCGTCACTTCTCTGTACTCCAACCGTCACTTCTCTGTACTACAACCGTCACTTCCCCCTCATCCAACCGTCACTTCTCCCTCATCCAGCCGTCACTTTTACCTTCTCCAACCTTTACTTCTCCGTACTCCAACTATCACTTCTCTCTCATCCAACAGTCACTTCTCCTTACTCCAACTGTCACTTTTCCCCTCTCCAACCATCACTACTCCCTCGTCCAACCGTCGCTTCTCCCTCCTCCAACTATCTCTACTCCCTCCTCCAACTTTTACTTCTCCAACCTCCAACAGTCGCTTCTCCTTACTCCAACTGTCACTTTTCCCTCCTCCTCCTGCCTCTCCTTCCTACTCCAATCGTCTCTTCTCCCTACTCAATTTGTCACTTCTCCTTACTTAAACTGTCACTTCTTCTCTTACTCCAACTGTCACTTCTCCCTCATCCAAACATCACTTCTCCCTTCTCCAACCGTCACTTGTCCCTACTCCAACTGTCACTTCTCCCTCATCCAACTGTCACTTCTCCTTACTCCAACTGTCCCTTATCCATGGTCCAACTGTCTCTTCTCCTTTCTCCAGCTGTCACTTTTCCCTCCTCCATCGATTTCTTCTCCCTTCTCCAACCGTCACTTCTCCTTTCTTCAATCGGCACTTCTCCCTCCTTCAACCGTTACTTCTCCCTCCTCTTACCGTCACTTCTCCCTCCTCTTACTGTCACTTCTTGTCTTACTCCAACTGTCACTTCTCCCTTCTCCAACCATCACTTCTCCATATTCCAACTGTCACGTCTCCTTCATCCAATCATCACTTCTCCTTACTCCAACTATCACTTTACCATCCTCCTACCGTCCCTTCTTCCTACTCCAACAGTCACTTCTACCTCCTCCTACAGCCTCTTCTTCCTACTCCAACCGTCACTTCTCCCTCCTCCAACTGTCACTACTCCCTCCTCCAACCGCCACTTCTCCTTTCTCCAACTGGCACTTCAACCTCCTCAAACTGTCACTTCTCCCTCCTCCAACTGTCAATTCTCCCTCATCCAACCGTCACTTCTCCCTCCTCTTACTGTCACTTCTTGTCTTACTCCAACTGTCACTTCTCCCTTCTCCAACCATCACTTCTCCATATTCCAACTGTCACGTCTCCTTCATCCAATCATCACTTCTCCTTACTCCAACTATCACTTTACCATCCTCCTACCGTCCCTTCTTCCTACTCCAACAGTCACTTCTACCTCCTCCTACAGCCTCTTCTTCCTACTCCAACCGTCACTTCTCCCTCCTCCAACTGTCACTACTCCCTCCTCCAACCGCCACTTCTCCTTTCTCCAACTGGCACTTCAACCTCCTCAAACTGTCACTTCTCCCTCCTCCAACTGTCAATTCTCCCTCATCCAACCGTCACTTCTCCCTCCTCCAACCGGCACTTCTCCCTCCTTCTACCGCCTCTTCTCCCTCCTTCTACCGCCTCTTCTTCCTACTCCAACTGTCACTTCTCCCTTCTCCAACCATCACTTCTCCATATTCCAACTGTCACGTCTCCTTCATCCAATCATCACTTCTCCTTACTCCAACTATCACTTTACCATCCTCCTACCGTCCCTTCTTCCTACTCCAACAGTCACTTCTACCTCCTCCTACAGCCTCTTCTTCCTACTCCAACCGTCACTTCTCCCTCCTCCAACTGTCACTACTCCCTCCTCCAACCGCCACTTCTCCTTTCTCCAACTGGCACTTCTCCCTCCTCCAACTGTCAATTCTCCCTCATCCAACCGTCACTTCTCCCTCCTCCAACCGGCACTTCTCCCTCCTTCTACCGCCTCTTCTCCCTCCTTCTACCGCCTCTTCTTCCTACTCCAACTGTCACTTCTCCCTCATCCAACCGGCACTTCTCCCTCCTTCTACCGCCTCTTCTCCCTCCTTCTACCGCCTCTTCTTCCTACTCCAACTGTCACTTCTCCCTCATCCAACCGTCACTTCTCCTTACTCCAACTGTCACTTTTCCCTTCTCCTACTGCCCCTTCTTCCTACTCCAACAGTCACTTCTCCCTCCTCCTACCGCCTCTTCTTCCTACTCCAACCATCACTTCTCCCTCCTCCAACTGTCACTTCTCAGTACTCCAAATGTCACTGCTCCCTTCTCCAACCATCACTTCTCTGTATTTCAACTGTCACTACTCCCTCCTCCAACCATCACTTCTTCTCTTATTCCAACTGTCACCTCTCCTTTATCCAACCATCAACCATCACTTCTCCGTACTCCAACTGTCACTTCTCCCTCATCCAACCGTCACTTCTCCTTATTCAAATTGTCACTTCTCCCTCCTCCTACCGCCTCTTCTTCCTACTCCAGCTGTCTCTTCTCCCTACTCCAATTGTCACTTCTCCCTTCTCCAACCGTCACTTCTCCTTACTCCAACTGTCACTTTTCCCTCCTCCTACCGCCCCTTCTTCCTACTCAAACAGTCACTTCTACCTCCTCCTACTGCCCCTTCTTCCTACTCCATCTGTCACTTCTCCCTCCTCCTACAGCCCCTTCTTCCTACTCCAACTGTCACTTCTCCCTCCTCCTACCGCCTTTTCTTCCTACTCCAACTGTCACTTCTCCCTCCTCCAACTGTCACTTCTCCCTTCTCCAACCATCACTTCTCCGTATTTCAACTGTCACTACTCCCTCCTCCAACCGTCACTTCTCCCTCCTCCAACTGACACTTCTCCCACCTCCAACTGTCACTTTTCCTTACTCCAACTGTCACTTCTCCTTACCCCAACTATCTCTTCTCCCTTCTCCAACCGTCACTTCTCCCTTACCCATCTGTCACTTCTCCCTTACCCATCTGTCACTTCTCCCTTACCCATCTGTCACTTCTCCCTTACCCATCTGTCACTTCTCCCTTCTCCATCACTTCTCCTTACCCCAACTGTCGACCAGGGTTATTCCCAGGTTGGAGTCGGATATGATGCTATCGGAAAGGTGTTCCCTGGTTCAGTTAAAAGCAGCTCATTAGAGGGCTCAACTTGAAAATGAAGGGCAGACATGGGTCCAGTGTGAATGGTTGCAACACGGGTTGAAAGTGTGTTCACTATCCCGTGTCTGACCCGGGATTTTGATGAGAAAGGGGTATAAGTAATGTAATATTGTGCAAACCAATAAAACGAATCAATGCCACCTGAAAGGTAAACATTCTGTCCAGGTAGCGATTAAGACTGAGCCACCTCCCCAATAACTTCAGGACAAGTTTTTATGTAATTTCTCTCCATGAAAATAGGCTACAAAAATGTAACATTATCTATTCAAGGCAGATGGAATTTGTGTGTACTTGTGCCTGATCAGCAGTTTCACAATTGTATTAAATACCTCCCTCAGGGGCTTAACAAACACACATATTACTGCCCCCCCCCCCCCCCCATCAGTCCTAGCTAACATGATTTAAATACAGAGCTGGACTGTTTTACACAAACAGATGTATTTATTTAAATACAAAATAACATTTGTGAGATTGGAAGGATGTGTACTTCTGTGCATTAATATCCAGCTATACTGGAGCTGAAACACGACCAATAACACTGCAGACACGATTGCATGCTGTAAAATCTAACTCCTAGGAGTATATTTGCTAAACTGTGGGTTTGAAAAAGTGGAGATGTTGCCTATAGCAACCAATCGGGTTCTAATTATCATTTGTTTACTACTTTCTAATGACAGCAAGCATCTGATTGGTTGCTATATATCCACTTTTTCAAACCCACAGTTTAGTAAATATACCCCCTAGTGTAGGAGCAATCAACTATTGCAAAGTTGCATATTCCAGAACATTCAGCCATATAGTGGTCGTCTGTGGATTCAACAACAGTTACAGTAACAAATTTGTCCTTAATATCATTATGAGTTACAACTTGCAGATTGCCCAATTTTATGACATTATCAGATACTACTTTTGGAAGGTCAGGTGGTTCCACTGGGGAGCACTACAGAATATTTCCTGATCGCTTTCTAGCACCAGATGTTGACTGTTTTCATGAGCAACATAAAAGCAGCCATTAGGACGTCACCAAACAACCCCATTCCAATCGAGGGCTAACTGTGCTGAACTGCCTCCAGCTAACTAGCATTCTGTGCAAAGCGTCAAAAACGTACCCAACTTGTTCAGTTGCAATAATTAACAGGTACAACCTGTACACTAGGTACACTAGACACTCAGGAAACAGGAAACTATGTGGACACCTAAACATCACGTCCATATGTGCTTGTTGAACATCTCATTCCAAAACAATGGGCAGGCAGGGCTGGGGGACAGGGGGCTGGTCCCATAGTGGGCTACCTTGGGCTGGGCCACCTGCATTTTTTCCTTTAAAATGTTCCTAACAGGTTTCTGAGTCGAGTGTTGCCCCCCCCCTCCCCATGGCTAAAATTTGCCAGCCCTTCCCTGGACATGGCCAGTGGTACCCCTTAGCAGAGTTATTCCACCAGTAAACTTTACCTGTATTGGGCAAAGCTAGAAAAAGCCCTATATCACCAGCAATAGAGCTTTTCTCTGATTCATCAATCAACCCCATAATCCCCAAACTGGATATATTAGATTTACCACACACCTGAGCATTCTCTTCCTGTAAAACATATTTTAGAGGAACTAGTCTCATCCCATCCTATGAGCAGGTATACACAGAACCGGCGTAAAGCATATTGCTGATTAAAAGTTGTTTCACTTTTTCTGGCACATTAAAACCCTATAATTAAAATGTAGAAAGGATGTGACACTTTACTCCAGATATTGCTGTGCTGGTTTCATAATATTTGATATACAATTGTTGTGAACTCCTCACTACAACCTGCAGGCATATGACACACTGTACAGCAATTTCAGACACTCCCAGATGCACTGAAATCAATGTTATGGTGTTATTCACCCCTGACACCGTAGGGCACTTTTTCAAGTATTCATATACTTTTTTCTGTATACTGATTTCCTGTATCACATTATTTGTTTCTTTATTTATTTATTTAGGTAATAGGCAGTTTGTGAGGTTAATAAATAAAAACATAACAGTAAAATCCAAGTTTCTCCTAAGAAAAGTTATTTTTAAATATTCACGAATTTACAAGTATAAATAAATAAGATCTATCTATAGATTTTAAGCTCTTACGAGCAAGGTCCCCTCACCGTCTCATGTCTGCATCTTCTCCATTAACCCCACATGTCCTTTATCTTTCTGTTTATGATTTGGATTTTGTATGATTTTTTTTGTTCTACCATACCAACTTTATCTCTTACCAAAATATTGATATGCTATTTATACTAGATATATCAAATATTCAAATCAATATCAAATATATACCAATTGAATCTCTCTTCAGGTCTCTGGTCATAGGGGGGTATTCAATTGTTGCCGTTAACGCGCTAAAACAAAAAAAAACGAGCGCTCTAAAAATATTAGCGTTAATACGGTAATATGCGCGTAAATACCGTTAATACGGTAGTTTATTCGCTGAATTTCAAGCTGCGATATGAAATTTAGCGAGTAATTACCGTATTAACGCTAATATTTTTAGAGCGCTCGTTTTTTTTTTGTTTTAGCGCGTTAACGGCAACAATTGAATACCCCCCATAGTGTGTTGTCCTGGCTCTGGCTCACAGGCCTGTGGCTTCTGGTTACATTGAGGATGCTTTCTCTCCTGGCGACCCAATTACCAGCCCTTATCTCTTGAAGGTTGAGCAGGGACTGAGGTGGTAACAGAAGGGGAGGGAGCCTTATCACTTACGGTGAAGTTGGTTGTGAATTAACCTTGTCCAGTCCTTATGAGAGATGAAGAGCTCCACACACAATGGCACTTCCTATTGGTGTTATCCAGCCATCTGCGTTCAAAGTCCGGGACCTATAGAGCTAATAGCCGGAACATAGCGCACCCTGGTAGAGGGGTGTGCCCGAGGTAGTCCTTGTAGTATAAGGTACCCCAGGTTGGCTACAACTTTTTCAATGACTTGTTTACAATCAGTCATACACCATCACAGTAATACATAACAGTAACTTTTTATGGTGAACACCATAATTTCGTTTATGGAAAAGAGAGGGTTCAGGACAAGCTTAACATTTATTGAACAAATTAAAGTCCATCTATAGTGGGAAACAAGGGATTTGGAGAGTAGGGAAATGTTAACCCCTTGTTTACACAAGATTTAATAATTAAATTAAGTATAAGGGGCACAATATCGAAAACCTTTAAGTGTTTCTGCAAAAGGCTTTGAGTTTAACAACCATCCTCTGCATACAGACAGTGTACTGGCCACATAACTTCGCACGACTGTTTATAAATGGCATGCAGCAAATGGAGACCACAGAAAGCAATGTACCCAGCCCTCAGATGTAGTGAGTGTACCAACAACGATTTAATTTGGGTCCTTGCACTCAGATTGACTGTTCACAGTCGAAGCTACGCGCTCCTTCACATAATGTTATCTTATGTGATGTTATGACAGTGATGTCACAGGAACTACCCAGGTGAGGACAATCCCAGGACTATTGGATACAGGTCTAATAGAATCAGCTATATTAGATCCAGAGACTTCATACTCATTGGGATCTCCCTCTGATAAAGTGTTTAGATGCATAGCCCTATGGGAGAGCTAGTTTGAGTTTAGGCAAATCAAAGGACTTAACAATTGCAAACAAACTAACAGAATCCTGAAAAGTCTATTTTTTCCGCCAATGTAGCCAATGTTACAGACTTAAAATAAAAAGATATTTATTTCAAAGTGCTACAAAAAAAAGACCTATGCTTTCCAAATATTAAAAAAAATATATATATAAAATTAACAAAATAACAATAGTCACCTCCTAAAACATGAAAATGAACTCTGGACACGAATAATGTCAACTAAGAGGTTATGATAATCAATAGTTGCAGTGAAGTTCATAATATAGTCAGTGGTTCCCAACATTATTCATCGTCTGTTAGACCTGGCTCGTAATTTGTGTGACACGTGTTGACATATAATGACGAATAAATCTGTAATTCTAAAAAAAACAATATGAGAAAGCAATGCAATTATGTTATTTATTTTGATATAAAATGAAAAGTAAGTTTAATTTGTGGTCCACACTGTATATATTTTTATTTTAGAACTTTTCACTTATGGCACTTATATTATTTTGACCTTTGCAGCTCAGTACTGTAAAATACAAGTTTTTCTGGATACACTAGTAAAGGCAGCAATGAACAACCCTCCCTGTCCTGCATCCAATAATATCGCTAAGTGAGGGTCAAAGTGAAGGTCAAACCAGCATTACATTGGAAGTTCTATTTAGTGAGAAAGGAAATGCTATTGGCATAGGCAATGCTTTGACTTTTCATTCACAGGGAAAGGACATCAAGCAGGGCACAATCAATGTGCAAATGGATTTGAGAAAACAGACAACTTTATTATACATTGGGTTGTGAATGGGGCTGGTGCTACTGTTTGGCTAACCTAGGGTGCCAGGGCTTTGGTAATGATCTGGGAGTATGGAGTCAGACTTGATGTCACAGCCTGGTGCCACATTCCAAGTAAAGGACATGCTGCTCCCCCCAACTCCCCACTAGGACAGTGCTCGATGAGAAGGGGGAGCAGTATCTGATTGAAAGTGTGGGGGCGCCACCTAGGGTGCCCAGGCGGCACACCCAATCTCTGGGTGTAAACATTAGTATACTTTGAAACAAAACAAGCGGGAGGGGGCGCCACATTATATAGTACTGCATATAAAAATACAGGATGATGTGCCAAAGAGCGAAATATAGGTCACCAAGTGGGTATGAACACACAGGTATTAAGGGTCAATCAATGAAGAAAGTGCACTCTGGAACACCGACACCAAACCAATAAATTATGCGTACCAGATGTAAAAACTATGACGCTTATCTGTAAAGGTAACTGGTATCTTCATATGTCAGGATGTGTTCAGGTTCCCCTTCAGAACAATGGAATGCTTCACTCAGCCAAAAAGGTTCAAAGCTGACACTTCATATACCCTCAGTAAAATCTATCTCTACTAACTTCCAGCCCTGTTCTGAGGAGCTCATAGAAAGAAAATACTATGAGCTCCTCAGAACAGGGCTGGAAGTTAGTAGGGATAGATTTTACTGAGGGTATATGAAGTGTCAGCTTTGAACCTTATTGGCTGAGTGAAGCATTCCATTGTTCTGAAGGGGAACCTGAACACATCCTGACATATGAAGATACCAGTTACCTTTACAGATAAGCGTCATAGTTTTTATATCTGGTAAGCATAATTTATTGGCTTGGTGTCGGTGTTCCAGAGTGCACTTTCTTCATTGATTGACCCTTAATACCTGTGTGTTCATACCCACTTGGTGACCTATATTTCGCTCTTTGGCACATCATCCTGTATTTTTATATGCAGTACTATACTATGTGGCGCCCCCTCCCGCTTGTTTTAGATTTATTCCAGTCCACCATCTGGCTTTGTGGGGATTTGGCAGCCGCCTGAACATAGGATTACTAATTGCCCAAAGGGACATTATTTGAACTTGTTCGTCTCATCAGAGTTACGCGCTGCATTATCTATTGTTTTTGTTTATAAGTATACTTTGGCTGAAGAAAACTGCAAATGGCACAAACAAGGCGCTACGTTGCAATACATTATCCAGTCTTCATCCCAACTGTCTATTTGACAATTACATTTAAAGTTGTCCCAATAAATATTTCTTTCTTTTTTTTATTTCAACCTGCCTGCTTTTCTGTATATATATATATTTTTTTTTTATTGATCTCACTTGTGACAATATACATGTGAATACATACAACAGTGCATGAGAATATACATGTCTTCAATACAATCAAAGCTATACTGACAGCATCGTAAACATCACGGTATACAGCCATATCAAATACAATATAAATCATATACAGTCCTAAACCACACGGGACCCATGTTAGCCCACAGCTCTTGTCTCATAACATAACCCAAAAGATTTGTTGCACTCTCAATACCACATAATAAATTATACAATAATCGGAGGATCTCTAGCCACATTTCTGAGTTCATACCAAGCTGTGTTTGAGAGACTTTCTCGTATTTTAAGTTTGGTAGTAACAAGAAATGTATTAATATAGCTTTTCCACATGTCAAAGAACTTTTCAACTTGATTTTCTTTATCAATTAGTGTCTCTACAAAATCCATTCTAAATATAAAAATTAAGTTTTTATTTGAACAGGGTAATGGGAGGAGTCATAGGAGTATATTTACTAAACTGCGGGTTTGAAAAAGTGGAGATGTTGCCTATAGCAACCAATCAGATTCTAGTTATCATTTCTTTAGTACATTCTACAAAATGACAGCTAGAATCCGATTGGTTGTTATAGGCAACATCTCCACTTTTTTAAACCCACAGTTTAGTAAATCTAGCCCATAATTGTAGGATAAACTTATGCGCAACAGCACTGATAGCTAATATTAAACGTCTACCTCCTTTTGATATCTTTTGGTTAGCCAGAAGAATTCCCAGTATGGCCCACTCAGGCGTTAATGGAATATAGTTTAACAGAGAATTTTCCGCACAACACTTTACTTGAAGCCAAAATGGGTGTGGATCAGGGGGCACCCCCACATACAATGATCTGCATCAACAGAATGACACCGAAGGCAATTGCTGGATTGCAAGAGACCCATTCTAAAGCGCTTCTAGGGGGTGAAGTATGTACCATGATAAATATTTAACAACATCTCAGTATACCTATTAGCTGATATCAATTTACATGACTTTAACAATGTATAAAGTAATATTTTTGCGATAAGATCAGGGATATGTATCAAAGACTGCAATATACCTGAATATGTGGTAGAGTAATCTATCACCTCCCTCATCATTCCATAATGAATGGTGATAGCCTGGCACTTAGGAGTAGGCGAGAAAAGTATAGGGTCTAGAGGATTGTCCCAATCTACAGCTGTAAATGTTCGAAGGACCCCTTTAATATAATGTTGGACCTGCAAAAACGCCATTGGATAGGCTCGCACAACTCCATATTTACTTGATGCCTCTAGAAATGTCATGGGTCTTTTTTCTCGCTTATTAGCCAGTTGGGAAATCGTAGTAACCCCTGCTGCTCGCCATATTGTGAATGGATAACTTGCCATCCCCCTATGGAAGTTTGGATTGTGTATTAAAGGTAAATGTACCCAGTTCTGTGCATTGATACCATGTTTATGCCGTAAAATGCACCATATTCTTCGAGTGGTCCACAAAAGTGGATTGTCCCTAACTTCACTGGGGATCTCTTGATCAGAAAGGTGTAGCAAGGCCTTCAAGTCAAGTTTTGGAGTAAATTGATTTTCTAAGTGCGTAGTAGCGTCAGGGCCGGATTTACCACTAGGCAACCTAGGCACTTGCCTAGGGCCCAGCGGTCTCCAGGGGGCCCGGCAGCAAGGCTGGTGGTGGGGTATGCCAGCCAATGAAAATAAATATTGTCCATAAAATCCCCCAAAAATTGCATGATTGCAGTGGCCCCCTGCAGCCTCCGATCCTCCTCCCTGCTCCGTTGCCTTCCAGTGGATGTCGGGCGTGAGTCACGCCATGTGACATCATCACGCCTGACATCATATTCAGAGAAGACTCATTGTGGAGTGGAGAGGAGCAGCGCAAGCGACGGGGCAGGAAAGAAGACAAAACAGAAGATAAGAAATCAGAAGAGAAGAAAGCAATAGAAAGGTATGCCAACTAACAGAAGCACAATGGCACACTATAATAAAGGGTAAACAAGTTGTTTCACACACAATTATGAAGGGGCACCATCGTGATGTGAAGGGCACAGAGGTCATATGAAGGGGCACAGAGGTGATGTGAAGGGGCACAGAGGTAATGTGTGGGTTCACAGAGGTGATGTGAAGGGGCACAGTGGTGATGTGAAGGGCACAGTGACGATATGAAGGGGCACAGACGTGATGTGAAGGGACACCATCGTGATGTGAAGGGCACAGTGACCATATGAAGGGTCACAGAGGTGATGTGAAGGGGCACCATCGTGATGTGAAGGGGCACAGATGTGATGTGAAGGGGCACAGAGGTGATGTGAAGGGTCACAGAGGTGATGTGAAGGGCACAGTGACGATATGAAGGGGCACAGAGGTGATGTGAAGGGGCACCATTGTGATGTGAAGGGCACAGAGGTAATGTGAAGGGGCACAGAGGTTATGTGAAGGGGCACCATCGTGATGTGAAGGGCACAGAGGGGATGTGAAGGGGCATAGAGGTGATATTGTGAAGGGGCAAAAGTGACAATGAAGGGGCAAATGTGTTATTGGGAAGGGGCATAGTGTGATGATAAAGGGACAACAGTTACAAGGGGCACATCCTTGGATTTATGCGTATTATTCTTGCAAACAACTTAATAAGTATTTCTGTCCTGACTTAAATACTTATTAGGTTGTTTTGATCCAACTACTTAAAAAACGAGACTGCTCTGTAATTATTTAGTGTTGCCTTTTTCAGTAGGAGGGTGGCCTAGCTCTTTTCACGTTAGGAACGCCCCGAACGATGCAAGTCACGCCCCCAATGGTATGGCCATCCCTACTTTTGTGGCATATAGCTTCCCTTCTACTTAACTATAGGGGAATATGGAATGCTAAAAAAATATAGTGCTATGGATTGTTTCAGGTAGGGGGGCCCCAAACCAGTATCTTGCCTAGGGCCCTATGAGGTCTAAATCCGGCTCTGAGTAGCGTATATACTTTGATCACACGGCCAGTCCCGTAGATAGCGGAGGATAGCTGCCTGATTATACATTGCTACATTTGGGAAGTTAATACCTCCGTTAGTGCTATATTGTTGTAGATTCTGCAGACTTATTCTAGGTCTTTTGCCTTTCCAAATAAATTATTGATACAAGAAATTTAAGTGTGTCAGATCTTGTTGTGTTAACAGTAATGACAAACTTTGAATAAGGTAAAATAATCGGGGAAAATAAACCATTTTGAACCAGTTCGCCCGCCCTGTATAGGATAGAGGGAGAAGCCACCAGCCCTCCAACTCAACCTTCACATCTCTAATTGTTTTTGTGAAATTAGCCTGATATAGACGTGATGGAAGCTTGGGAATTTATATACCCAAGTATGTAAATGGATGGGTTGCCCATCATAATCCAATGGAACGACCCCAGGCAGGGCCTTTTCTGTATATTTAATGCAACGCTCATCATCTGTCCTTATTCTTTGGGCATTAAATTAATTTATTATTAATATTTATTAACATGAGCATTGAAACCCCAAATAATTACAGCCACGTTTAGTAAACAAGCTATGCTGAGGATTGTAGTACATAAATGTCAGTACAGCACATATTGTACTTACATGGGACCTGCCCAACAGCAAAGTATCACTGGAAATGACTCTAGAATGTTGATATGTACAGAATGTTACTGTGTCGTGCAACTAAGAAACGTAGTCACATATCTATCCAGTTGGTTTCAGAAACACATATCTGTGCAGGCATTGACATTTAGGATGCCAGTGTGTAACTATAAGTATGCTGATCTAGTGATCACATTACCAGAGATAAAGATTTTTCAGTTGAGCTTAAGACTTGATCAGTTTAAATTGAAATGATCATTTCCCTATTTTTTTTCTGCAGAGAACAAAAGAAAATATTTGCATGTGCTCATTTGCTCATTTTTATCCAGCTCGTAACTGTTTATTTTGTATTCACCTTCAAAGTATTATTATACGCCTTTTACATTAGATCTCTTATTTGATATACTCAAGGTTCTAATGTTTATAGTTTAATTAAGATATGATATCTTTATGCAAGGTTAATGTGCTGGTATCAACTACAATTCTCAAACTCCCATTTGCATTCTCTGTGTACACTTCTGATGTGTGCCCTTATTTACCCAAACAATGCCCATTAGCAGCCTGAAAGGTTGGTGTCACGCAAGATATTTTCTGCTGCGTTTTACCCTTTAGGAAAGAGCAGGATTTTATAAGGGTGCTCTACTACTGAAATAAAGGGGGTTTTGGCTAGAGGGCGTCACATGACTGTGAGGACAAGGTCATCTGCGTACTTTAGAATGCTGACAATTTTCTGACTATGAAGCCGCAGCATTCTAAAGCGATAATTGACTCGGCCAGGGTGTCATGAAAGTGCATGAAGAGGATTCTGTCACATCAAAGCATTACAGCTGCCAAAATACTGTAACATTTTGATTCCCTGAACCAAAGCACCAAACTGACACTTAGGGGTATATTTACTAAATTGCTAAACGGTTTTAAAAAGTGGAGATGTTGCCCATAGCAACCAATCAGATTCTAGTTATCACTTATTTAGTACATTCTACAAAATGACAGCTAGAATCTGATTGGTTGCTATAGGCAACATCTCCACATTTTCAAACCTGCACTTTAGTAAATATACCCCTTAAAAACTGAAAGCTGATTTTCTGCTGAGTGCAAAGCTATTGTGACACCACCATTTATGAAGCAGGGTGAGGATTTCGGGGAATTTAATTTGGCGGTAAATCTGTCTATCATCAAAAATCTTAAATTAATATAGCACCTGGTAACATTAGTAATCTTAAATGTAGCATAAAAATATTGGTTAGAAATTAATTCTGGTGGGATATAGTCGTGAATAAAGTGACAAGAGTTTCCAGGTGGATCAGGACACCTCTGGAATTAGACTCTCATGTCTTATCTTGCTGTTTTACTCCTTGCAGCTTGAACAGAAGAAATACCTATCATAATATTATTTTCATTATGTAAGTGAATGCAGTTGAGGGCATTTGGCTCTATAAGCTTCCGATAAGAAAAAATAAATAAAAATAATATCTTTATATGATAAAGTTTCTTTGGCTGGGACAAAAAGGGCCCAGCACAGAGAATAGGCTGGGGTCCAAATTCATTTTGATTAAAATGCCATATAAAAATAAATAGAAAAATACAGATGGGACTGCGCTCTCTCCAATGGCGCAAAAGCTGCAATAGCCAAGGATATCCCTCCCTTATTATTCACGATAAAGGTGGTAGTGGTGATACACTCATTGTCTAATTGTTTATATACAGTTGTATTAAAAGTATTGATGTGATTGCTATTCCCTCTTATGGGCATCAGGTAATGGAAATACCATACACTAATTTAAAAATTACAATTTATTATTTAATAAGCTAAACAGCCCCACAAATGGTGCATACAACATCTAAACCCATATAAAAAATCTAATAAATATCACAGATCCTTATTAATTATAAACACACCAAACGATAATATGCAAAATATTAAAATCACAGCA
Source organism: Mixophyes fleayi (assembly GCF_038048845.1). Taxonomy (NCBI): domain Eukaryota; kingdom Metazoa; phylum Chordata; class Amphibia; order Anura; family Limnodynastidae; genus Mixophyes; species Mixophyes fleayi. The sequence continues at coordinate 246,264,461 of NC_134406.1, forward strand.
GCAATAATATATAATGAATGAATCAATTAAAACTGATATAATAGACAAGCAGATCTCAGCAACATAGATATAAATCAGACTGATCAATAAGAATGATATAATAAACAAGTAAGAGTATGTCAATGTCCAAATACTGTACATCGGTCCTAATTAGGAGCACTCCATGTATAGATTAATAGGTCCTACTTAGCAGCACTATATTTTTAAAATTAGTGTATGGTATTTCCATTACCTAATCGAATATAAAAATAAAAGCCTAAATAAATCAAAATATAAAGTACTACTACTACTACTGCTAATAATAATAATATAGTGCATAATATAATGCACCATTGATGTTATTATGTGTATGAAACCCCATGTTTGGCTAGTGGGTGGTTGTGTATCTCTCCATTACATCTACCCCTTGTTCAGTCTCTGTCACCTCAGGCTTCTGTGAGGGAACAGTAAAGAGATGTCCCTGCGATTTGTAGTGGTACATATTAATGGCTATCGCGCCGGGGTCAAAAATAGACTTCTAAATAAGTTATAATTTTATTTACATCTTCCAACTCTACACTCTAGCACAGTTCACTTACTTGCTTTAGGCAGTACAATTACTTGACACAAGAGCTGACATTCTCACATATTGGTACTGTCGGTGTTGCAATCACATGAGCTTTGTCAATTGCACTGGGCACCAGATCGCTCTCTCTTTCCATAGCTACTCTGAGGACATTACCCAGTGCAGTCTTGCCATGGGTGTCTCTTACAGCTGTATCTTTTTATCCTACACCAGATCCACTCCAAAAACAGATTATTAATTATTTATTTTTAATGATATACTTTGCAGCGCCGTGCAAAGTAAGAAATAAATACAGGGCATGGTAACAATTGGCTGATTTTAAAATTTACACAGACATGAGACAGCAGGAATGAGAATGCTGTTGAAAGAGCTTACAATCTAAAGGATTCTAACCAAGTTGATAGAGGGTATGATTTAGAGTTGGCTGTAAGTCCAACTCTCAGGTGCAACATTCAGCTTTGTTTTGCTGCGCATGTGTAGTAGGACAAAGTGGAATTTAGATTTTCAAGCACGTTGCATTTGAGATTTCCTATACCTGGAGAGGTGGAGCAGAGGTGAGTACAACAGATGTACACATGTTATTGTGGCACACCCCCTGTAGTATCGCCCTATTCTGAGTAGGCTGCATCTCTAGCTATGCTTGCAGGTGTATTCTTGTGCCATGGTGCATAGATTGCTCCTGAAGATCAGCATCACGGACCTTTGCAAGTGTTTAAAAAAAGATTAAATTAATAAATACATAAAAAAAAATATATCGGTATAGCCATCGCTCCCCAAATTGAAACAAGCACCAGTAGTAATAGCCTGGTCTGATTACAGTTTACACGGGGGGATGAACTGCGTGCCCCCTGCACCGCCACCTGCAAAAGTCACAAACAGTATGAGTTACTGCATATGGGGCAGCACAGTGGCTTAGTGGTTAGCACTTCTGCCTCACAGCGCTGGGGTCATGAGTTCAATTCCCAACCATGTCCTTATCTGTGTGGAGTTTGTATGTTCTCCCCATTTTTGCGTGGGTTTCCTCCGGGTGCTCCGGTTTCCTCCCACACTCCAAAAACATACTGGTAGGTTAATTGGCTGCAATTAAAATTGACCCTAGTTTGTCTGTCTCTCTCTCTGTGTCTGTGTGTATGTTAGGGAATTTAGACTGTAAGCTCCAGTGGGGCAGGGGCTGATGTGAATGAGTTCTCTGTACAGCGCTGCGGACTAAGTGGCGCTATATAAATAAATGGTGATGATGATGATATGTATGTTCCTTATTTTTAAATATTTTAACTGTCAGTCATCATCAGATTGGCGATAATGACAGGCGTATATAGTATGCGTCCGCTTCACGTTGATGATGATGACTGGTCTATTAAGAATGTGGTAAAATATATCCCCTTGTCTGTTTGCCCTCCCTTTATGATGTAACCTCTTACGAGCAGGGACCTCTTCCCTCCTGTCTCTATAACTATTCTTTTTTGCTCCGACTTCACTGCACTGTACCAGCTATGCTTGGAGCTTTTGGATTTTTGGTATTATTTGTTTATTGTTCTGTACTGTTTTACCTGTACGCTCTACTGTTTGTATTATGTACGGCACTGCGGAAATCTTGTGGCGCCTTATAACTAAAGGGTAATAATAATAATAATAATAATAATAATAATAATAATAATAATCTCATTTTAGCCTATACTGATGCGGCCAGTGTCTTACGCAGTAGTTTGTGCTGTATGTATTTTAAGATACATGTGAATTAAAACAAAACACGTTAAGAGTGCCCGCATTTTACATGTATGTATGTTGTTCTCAATTCTATATGAGGCCCAGAAAGTGTAATGTAAACCAGATTGTGAGAAATTCTCATAGATCAGGTGAGTGGAGCAAGTTATCATGGAGTTAGGTCATATGATTGTTTGCAGAGCTGAGTTTTGAGAGAACCTCTGAGCAGGGCCAGATTTACCACTAGGCAACCTAGGCACTTGCCTAGGGCCCAGCGGTCCCCAGGGGGGCCGGCAGGTGGTGGGGGTGCCAGCAAAGAAAAAAAATATTGAAAAAGTCACAGAAGTGACGAGACCGGTTGGGACATTATTCGCAAACAGGAAACATGGTTCTATGGATTGTTTCAGGGAGGGGGGGGGCCCAACCAATATCTTGCCTAGGGCCCCATGAGGGCTAAATCAGGCTCTGCCTCTGAGAGTGCCTGGTGAGCAAGAGAGTTCCGCAGAATAGGTAGAGCACAACAGAAACCCTAAGTGAGAAGTCATCAGGGAGGAAGACTCATGTGTAGAGCGAAGATCCTCTTTTGGAATGTATCTGGAGATAAAGGAGGAGAAGTAAGGAGATGTGAGGTGGCTGAGAACTTTGTAGGTTATAATTAGTATTTAAACTTTGCTGTGCATAATATGGACCCAATGTAGAGACTGACAGACTGGAATAGCAGTGGCTTGGAGGAAAGGTGTATGAGCCAAACTGTAGAATTAACACAGATTAACACTAATCTGCTCACTAGTAGATCTCGGAGGAGCATGTTGCAATAGTTTAGCCTGAATACAATTAGACCATGCCTCATTATTTTAGTTGTATCATGCATGAGACGTGAACAGATGCAAGAAATGTGTTTAAGCTAAAGTGAGCGTGAATGTGAGCAGTGAATGAAAGTGCAGAGTTAAAATTACCCCTAATCAGCGAGGAGAAGAGATTGGAATGTTATCTACAGTGATCCTTATGTCAGACAAAGGAACAGGCAGCAGCAAGGCAGGAACAATATCCCGAGGTGAGAATAAAGGAGTTGAGAGATATATTTGAGTATCATCAGCCTATAGACGATACTGAAACCCAAAAGAATGACTGCACTGACCAAGACCATATGTATGGATGGGGAGGAGTAGGGGTTTAAGAACAGACCCTTGTACACTGACTGAGGGAGGATGAGGAGAGGAGATGCTCTTGTTACACAGATAGGAGGAGATCCAATATATAGAGTGAAAACTTGTATTGCCAAAGAAAAGGGGATGTGAGAGTTATCGACTGTGTCAAAGACTGTGGATTGGTCAAGTTGAATAAGCATGGACTAGTGATATTTGGATTAAGCAGTAAGTAAGTCATTAGCTACTTTAGTAAGGGGTGTTTCTCTGAAAAAATTAAGCTGGAAACCAGATTGTAGTATAGTAGGGATCTAGAGAAAAGTTAGCTTGCAATCTCCAAATGATTTTCATGTAGTAGAATGAAAGTAGTAAGATACAGTGATAGCCGGAGACGGATGAAGGTTCCAGATAGGGTTTTTAATGATATATTCAATGATAGCATACTTAAAGGAAGATATTAAGGTGTCAATGAAAAGAGATGACGTAAAGAGAAATGCTAACATTACAATAAATGCTGGAGAGAGAGGAGGCAGTGGACAAGAAGGAAAGGGATCAAGAAAACAGATAATGAGATTTGGAAAGAATGGATGAAATGATTTGTTCTGTTAGGGGGGTGAAAGATGTAAGGGAGGAAGTGGGTGTAAAAAAGGAGAAAGTCTGGGCAGACAATATGGGTTGCATGTCAAACTAATTTTCAAAATTTTCTCTTTAAATTAGCTGGGAATGTACTGTGATGCCGGAGATAGATGGTGGACAGAGAAGGGAGTTGAAAGTATTAAAAAGTTTGTTGGGACTGTGTGAATTTAAGATTTGCAGAGAAGTGTAATGTATTTGCTTAGTGTGCCAGGATTTCTTGCTAGTGCAAAGTTGGTGGATGTTGGTATTAGGGGCTATTGTATCCAGAGCAGAAGTGACTGTGTGAATGTAACAGCATGATCAAGATCAGTAATGGAAGAGATGGAGACAAAAGAGTGTGAAGAGATGCAGCCAATTTATGTTGTAAATATTTTTGTGGAAGTATGTGGGCTGCTGCTGCGGAGGAGGAGATGTGGGGAGACAGGAAGTTGAGAGAGAGGGTTATTAGATTGTGAACAGACAGTGAGAAAGCAGAATATGGTCCCGTAAGTAACCTTCCTGATGAACGGGAGCTGTGGACCATTGTGTGAGATCAAAGGACGTGACAGAGGAGCTTGGATGTAGCAGAGTTGTCTGTCAATGGCGATTTTAAAATAACCTGTGATAACGGTAGGGATTTGGAGACGAATGGAGGGCATAGTATGGTCCAAGAATTGAGAGGCAAATCCAGGAGGACACTAATTGTAATGCACAGATTAGAAGAGAAAATCTGAACACAGTGAACTTCCAAGGAGGTGAAGGAGAAGGAAAAAATAAGATAGATGGGTTGGAAAGAACAGTGATCAGATAGTAAAATGCCAACCCCATGGGGGTTCCTCTGAAGATGGGAGGCCCAGGGCTTTTGCTCCTTTTGTCCTTCCTTAAAACCAGGTTATTTTGCTTAACATAAGACCAGAATTAACTATGCTTTTCAATTATTAAAATAAGAAAAAAATGTGAGGATTGTATTTTGGGTAGTCAGCTAGTGAACTGAGAGGTATGGACATTGGGTACATGTCAACATTTGCATGTGCTGGTGAGAGGGTTACAAGACTCAAGCAAGTAATTTGTTTATTATTGTATACCAGTAGTATAACATTTGTAGTTTGTTTATGACATTTGTATCATTAGGTGCTAACATTTAGTGGTGTGCTATACCCTTAAGCTATGAGCCATCCCTTTCCCCCTTTTTTCCCAATCATTAACTTTAATGATTGCAAGGTGCGCACAGCCTGAAAAAAAAAAAAGATCTGTTCTTCTTTCCAAAATTTATTGCATTAGCAGAGCAGTGACTGGCCAGGTACGTTGAGATCCTTACCCATTGAATGGCGCCAGAATATAAGTCAAGCAACTCACCTTGCCTCACAGTAATACTAGTGTATGTACAGTACTTTTACGTTATACACTTTTAACTAATTTTGTTTGTTGACAGGTAATAGAATTTGTGCAAGTATTTGTATATTGTATGTTATTACAATTTTCACTGTTGAATGTTGTCATTACCTGGAGAATTGGCCTTTACTGACGGTGATCCACATGTTCAGGTTTGTCTAACTTGAGGGCTTGGAGCTATTAATTGATTCACTTGTTTGTTTAATAAACATATTATATATGTTTCATTCTTAACTGATTCACCATTATTCTTAGTAAACATATTGGACCTGAGTCATAAGGAGAGCAAAGCAAAAAAAAAAAAAAAGAAGTAAGTTTGCTCCTGGACAAACCATGTTACAATGCAATGGGTGCAAATTAGTTTATTATTTTGCACATAAGTTAAAATAAAGCTATCTAGCACACAGATACTTTTTACACTGAAATTTAAAGTTGATCTAGGACATGCCCTACCCCAACTATAAATATGTCCCCACATTTTAAATTTACCTCCCCCTCCAATGCAACATAGTTTTGCCCAGTTGCAAAGTTACTCCTTTTTACGCTTTGCTCTTCTTAATGGCTCAGGCCGGTTATATATGTTTTACTTGTTGTGCTTATTAGCCTTATGAAGGTGAAGAAACTTTGAAGATCCTGTCAGCTTTAATGTGTATTACATTGATAATTATAAGCTGCTTACATTATCAATAATCAGTTTCCCATTGCAATACAAAATCACATTAAAGTTTTCTCAGACTTATGATCCAACTGTGTTTTGCAGAAGCTGTCACAAAACAGAATAAGTGTCTGTCGTTACTGAATGGCTTGAAAGTGATTGGTCACAGCCTACACACAAAGGCCACAGAGGGGTGTGCTCTTAGCGTACCAAAAAAATAATCATTTGACTATAGAAAATTCCAAAAATAGATTAGCATTTACATTTGGCAAAGGGCAAGTGCAGGTGCAGGTGCTGGCTGGGCCGGTCCCATAGTGGGCTACCTTGGGCTGGGCCACCTGCATTTTTTTTTTCCTTTAAAATGTTCCTAATAGGCTGCTAAGTCGAGTCTTGCCACCCGGCTTAAAATTTGCCAGCCCTCCAGTGGGCAAGTGGCCCCATTACATTTGAATTATTTGCAGAGTGTATTTTGACTTTTTTTTCTACTTTAAGGATGGATACCCATTGGCCCACGCCAGTGACACAGCATACCTTAATGTGCTTTACTTTTGATACATAATAAGGTTTTAGCACCTGTACGTGTTGTGTAGCCCCCACACAGTCTCCATTTAACTCTCTGCTTAATCCAACAGCATACACAAATCATCTTGCACTCTAACTCCCTATCATCCTGTGTGTGCTGTCACAACACTAATAGGCCCCCAATGGCACTGGATGGCACCAGCACCAAGCAGTAGGATCAGCCGATGTGTGGCCAGCTTAAGATATTGCCGATTGCTAAATAAATGCAAAATTAGACAGGACACCTCACAGCACCAGCCTGATGTCAATAAACCATATCTAATGCTATCCTAAGCTCCTTCATCTCTGTAATAGAAGATAAAGAATGCTATGGGGAGGATGGAGGGTCCAGGATTAACACATAATTCCAGGGGTAAACGCAGGATTTGTAGAAGGGGGTTTCCACACCACGCCAGCATGCAAGGGGGCATGGCTATAATATTAGACAGTGGTTGGCTGCTCTCCAACTCTTCCTATCCCTATAATATACATGGGCACTACTGTTAGGTGCACACAGCTCTCCCTTTTCAAGCAGAGCTGTGTGAAGAAGGGAGCAGGCTCCAGCCACCTCAATTATACAGTGCCCCAGGCTTGGAGGGGGTTTCCGGGCAACGGCCTGTCACTGTCAGTGAGCGGAGGGGAGGAGACAGAGCAGAGAGGAGCAGCTTCATGCAGGTAAGATTCATAGCCCCTTCCCTCCTCTCCTCCCCGTGGATTTCCGTTTTAAATGACCATAGTCATTTTTTTTTAATTTCGAGGCGCCCTGCAGAGCCCAGCGCCCTAGGCAATTGCCTAACCTTGCCTAATGGGAGCGCCGGGCCTGGCTGTGCTACACTAATAAAATGTATAAGACCAGTACTAGAAACACCTGATCTGGCACCCTGGGGCACATTTAAAGGAAGAAAAAAAGGTGCAGCTAGAATTCTAACAACAGAATATGGAACTATTCACCTGTGTGTCATTTAAACAATATAGCGCTAATTTAAATGTGTCAATCCATTTTAAAAAATACTTCTACATGTCTGACGTTGTTACTTATACCTTAAAGTCTGTAATGTGCCTTTAAAAACGACTAAAATGATAAATCCAACCAACTTTTACTGACAAACTTTGATTAGAGTTTGAATATTCAAAAAATCAGCTTTAGCGCTATGTAGTAAGCAACGGTATACTGCTGCGCCTGCTTTTATCCCTTCTGCTTAAATACACCTTACAAATGGTAGATGAATGGCAAGAAGACAAACAAGATTTATTACTTCTGAAATCTCTGCAGTAATAGATTGAGCATCACATTTGGAAAACTTTGGAGCGGAGGTACAAAAAGTAGATAAGTATCAATTGTAGCCTTTCACAGCACCAGTGCCGTAATGAGGGTGGTGCGGGCGGTGCCGTGGCCCAGGGCGCAAGGCCAAGGGGGCGCAGCAGCTGGCCGCTACCTACCTCCAAGAGAGAAAGAGACATTCACTTACAAGACTTTGAAGCTTCAACCCTTAAGTCCCGCATTTGGAACGCAAATGCCGAACTTCCTGTCAGTGGAATGCACTTGAAGCTTCAGAGAGAGTCTCTCTCTCTCTCTCTCCACATATTAACTACATAAAATATTACAATACCTATCGCTATATATTTTTCAAATATACCACTGTGTGTGTGCATATAACAATTCTTTCATTAAAGTGCTAGCCACACCCATTTGTCAAATGCCACTCCCACTTAGATGGGGGCGCCAGAGCCCTGTCTCGCCCAGGGCACCAAAATTTCTAGTTATGGCACAAAAAATAACAAATGTGGGTGGGAAGTCCTGGATTCACATGTGGAGGACGCATTTCCTGGCCGCAGCAGATATTGTTAGTAGGAGCATTTTGCATTCTTTAGAAGCTCTTGTATTTTGTGTCAAAGTACCCAAGATGGCCCATTCGGGTGTGAGTGGCAGATAATTTACCAAATCTGCCATAGCGAATCTCCACACGGGAATCCAGAAACTAATGGGGCACGTTTTACCACCAGGATGTCAGTGGTTGAAGTGGAAATTCAGAAGTGGTCGGTATGGAAAATGTAAGTGAATGGAATGTGATAGTTGTACAATGAAGGCAGTGGGAGAAGTGGCGGTATGACATACCACCATATACCAGCCCACTTACACCATTGTTATGCACCTCTTCCTATCTTTCTACCAATGAGGAAAATGGGAGTGTGTTAGTGTGCTGAAAACACAGAGCACCACTGGCATATCTGCTGAGCTGCAAGTCAGACTCACAGCTGAGAAGGAAATAGATTGGCGCCAATGTAGCGCACAACTGCGCGGTTGGTGCCCGGAGTACAATCTCCGCCTGTTACACCCCCAGTCTCTGGTGACGCTTTTATTCTACAATTCCTAGTTTCTTCTCAGTGGCATGCAGCAGGAGTGAGTCCAAACCTCCTAATTGACATTATATTGTGGCCAGACATAAGGAACTCACTAGTAACGCCCTCTTCTAAGAGCACCCAGAAATTCATACAGAATTGCCCCAATATAAGATGAAAGAGTTTATATTAAAGCTTAAAAAGATTTTTTATTTTTTTTTATATACCATATATACTCGAGTATAAGTCGACCCGAATATAAGCCGAGGCACCTAATTTTACCACAAAAAACTGGGAAAACTTATTGACTCGAGTATAAGCCTAGGGTGGAAAACAGCGCTAATTTAACCACAAAACCTAAATAAAAATGATAGGTTAAATCTATGAAATAATTTTTTGCCAAACCATAAATAACAGTACATGACAAGGAACATTTATAAAATCATTGGGTACAACCTAACCTAAATAAATCAAAGATAATGTAAGCAATACCCTAGGGTGCTCTTTTGGGATGTAAATTGATGGGTTTGTAAAATGAAGTATAGTTTTCACAGGTGGCATCCCTGTATATATGAGAGAGAGTTGTAAAATAAATCAGTTTTCACAAGTGTCGAGAGAGAGAGCGAGAGAGAGAGAGCTTTTACTTACCCCCGCAGTGGAACGCATGTGCGTTCCAACAACAGGAAGTTCGGCATTTGGAACGCAAACTTGCGTTCCAAATGCAAAACTTCCTGTCGGTGGAATGCACATGCGTTGCACTGCAGAAGTTAACAGCCGAGGGACCGGACACCAGGTAAGTTCACCCGTGTATAAGCCGAGTGGGCTTTTTCAGCATACAAAAATGTGCTGAAAAACTCGGCTTATACACGAGTATATGCGGTAATCTGGTTTTTTTTATTGTTCATTGAAACAACATATACAAGTATATCAACCATATTGTGCAAAGAAATATAAAGTTATACAAACATATTTTGTTTTTTCTCGGTCTTCAGTATAAAACATAACAAATCAGCCAAATATTCTTGACTTATAAAATGTTTGATCATATTTGTTCCAGTATACAGAATGCACAATAAAATTAATTTTTAATTTTAGTTGTTCTGTGATTAATTCTTAACCAAAATCTTTAAGAAATAAAGGGAAGGGGGTGGAACGAATGGGAAGGGCGGGGGGGGGGGGGGGGGGCAAGAGCTCAGCTGTAAATATCCCTTAACATAAGTGGAGATGTAATAAAGGGTATGGATACCAATTCAGAACCTTATCAGCAAGCAATAGAGAGAGAGAAGAAATATAAGATTCGAGCATTTAGTGCTGTCGCACAATCATTCAAACATTATCGTCTCAACACTATAGGAGATAAGAGATAAAAGATAAAACAGCTTAAAAAGTTTTTAAGAGATTAAAAAGTTTTTATTGGCTCATTGGAGGGAAGTGACTTTCATATTTTGTGTGAGTTTTTCTTTTGCTTGGAGAATGCCTTTCCCTGTATAAATAGCAGAGTCACATAGTAGGGCTGAAAAAAGGCCACAGGTCTCAACATTTCAGAAATTCTGTTTTTGATCTTTCAGAGGAAGGCAAAGGAACACCCTCCGTGTAGTAACCTTACAGCAGAAGTAAACTTATTTCTGACCCCAGCAATGGCAATAGGATTCATTTTTTGAATCAAAGACCCACATATTGTCTTCTACTATTAATAAGTACATTCGTTTTCAAGTTATTTTATTGAATTTGCTGTCCCCACCTCATATCTTGAAGAATTCCACATCGTAACCTCCCTTACAGTAAACAAACCATTCCTGTGCTGTTGGTGAAACCGTCTTTCTTACATTTGCAACTATTGACTCCTTGTCCTCTCTGTGTTCTTTGGTACAAAAAGTTCATTAGCTAGCACTGACCTTAAATTTATATTTATACATATTAATTAAATGCTCTAAGTGCTTCTTTTCCAAAGTAAACAAACTTAGTTTTTGAACCTCTCTTTTTAATTTAACACTTCAATTCACTTTATTAATAAGATTGACATCCACTGAATCTTCTACAGTTCTCCTCTATCCTTCTTACAGTTAGGTGCCCAAAACTCTACCCCATATTCAAACTGTGGTCTAGCTAGTAACTTACACAATGCTAATACTATGGTGCCATCACATGTTTCTTCTCTTCCATCAAGTAGTATTCCTTAGACCTTTTCCATCTCATTTTTCGCCAGTTGTATTCCATTAGAAGAAATAAAAAGTGCAGATATTGACCCAATTTTATAATAAGAAGAGAAAGGAGAAACTACAAAGAAAGAAGTTGGATAAAAGAGAGTGAAAAGGGGGGCGGTGTGGCAGGCGGAATGAAGCAGTGGGGTAAAATATTGAAAAGAGGAAGAGAGAGAGATGGGAAGGGTGAAGAGGAGGGTGAAGGGAGGGATCCAGGTAGAATGATTTTAGAGAGTCATGTGGCGAAAGGAATTTGAATTTGGAAGAGATCCACGGTGCCCACACTTTAGTAAATGATTTAGAGGTGATTTAGAGGTGTTGTGGATGATACAGGTCATATATTCCATTTCATACATGTATCATATTCTGCCGATAATTGTCTGCAGTGTTGGCGTGAGGGGCTGCTGCCAATCAGTGGCATAGGGCAGCAGAAACTACGTGACAGAACATCTTCATTTGATGTTTGGTGGCAGATGGACAGAACATAGATTTTCTAACATCACATCTTTTATTCCGCTAGATCCAAAATTTGTCCTTGTCCACTCTCTATTCTGGAGACCCCCAAACGTCAAAATATAAATGTTAGACATATTTTTAGTGCAGCCACCTGCCAGATTGTGGCTTCTTGGAAAGACCAATGGCCTCCTGCCACGTCATAAAGTGTGTTTGGAAAAACTACCAACTAGAATTAATGAACAGTATCCTATACTCCTCTGTATCATTTCATAAAACCTGGGTGCTCTGTACCCTGTTAACTAACCTCTGTGCTCTCTCACTCCTCTGGAGCAGACTACCTCTTCCCTCTTTCACTAATTTTACTGGCCGCTACTTCCAACTTCACCCAACTGGATTCCCCTTCCCTTCTTCTGATTGGCTAATTGCAAATTCCCTTCTGAAATGTATAGGTGCTTTCTGCATTGACTGTACATAAATTATAGGATTTTGTGGGCATATTTTAAAAATGATTTGCTACCTTCATTCCTGTGCGAGAAGGACATTTTATATCTACTGTATTACATCAAGACAAATAGCAAATTCGTTTTTCAACATGAAGTCAAATGCTAACACGCTTTTCTTCTGTATCTGACCTGGATGTGTGTATGCGTATGTGGGTGTATATATGCCTGACATAAACCTAGAGCTTACGCTACAAGTGCAGAGCTGGATACATCTTGCGTTACGTGCGACTATATAGGGGCAACTTTTTTGATCGGATATTGTATTCATGTCCGCATCAAGCCCTTAATCACTGTATTGTAGCCCCCCCTCTCCTCTCTTTAGGTTGCCGTCCTTATAGCTCTATTCCTTCACTGTCCCTCTTCCTCGTTCTCTCCTCTGTTTCTTAAGCTGGGTACACACTACAGGTTTTTCGTCCAATAATTGGACAAATCAGCCGACATACGACTGTTTGATCAGATATCGGGTAGTGTGTATACTTACACAATAATCTAAAGTCGCCCCAAAGTGCCGATCATCGTGTCGTTTGGTTGGTCGTACTGTTTAATTTTTGTCGACCAATCACCTTCCAATCCTACAGTGTGTATGAATTCACCCGATTATCAGCCAATAATGTATCTCAGAGTGACAGGTCTCAGTCTGCCTGCTGCTGATCTTGTCATGATCCAAGGTCTCTGTCAACTGTCTGCTGCTGTTTTTCCTTAGAGAAGAGACTAATATGGATGGTAGGGGCTGCTCCTCCCTCTCTCACTCCCTGCACATATAGTCTTAACCCTCTGTGTGCTGGCTGGAACGGATAAGATTAGTGCAGCATGAAAAGATTAGAGCAGCATCTGTCCATTCCTAGGGTTAAACTTCAGCTGCCGGAGATAAAGCTGTCACACAGAATTTACGGCCTGTTTACAGTTCGGCACTTAACATGGTGCTGTGTCAAGACAGGCTGCCCAATACAATTGCTGGGCTCCGCTGAACATCTCTCAATGAATTAAGATCTGAGCTGTCACTTGCCTTTTATGGACTACCTTGCAGCCAATAATTTTGACAGATGAAGAGCAGAGATCTGATGATAATCGTGTATAGTGTGTACACGATTTTTTTAATTTATTCTGTCGTTGGTATATCGTTAATCGTTTACTTCTCTGTAGTGTGTACCCAGCTTAAGCCCTCTTGAGGTGCTGCCACAGCTCCACTCTGATTTCCTATTGGCTGTTTCAGGGGAGCGCCGGTAGGCTTGCTCTTCACGTGACATCACCGCTCAGTTCAACAATCAGTAATGGCCATACAAGTGACAGGATTGGATCTCACCGTAACAGTTGCATGAAAATATTAGTTCTTGTTTGGCAAGATTTAAATTAACTATTTTCATTGCTGAGCTGAAGATCATGGGATTTACAATACATTTGTCACTGAACCAACTTATATTTCATGTAAAGAGGTGCTAAACGCCATAATTTCCCTAATAACATGGCCTTGTCTGATGTCTTTAGTCCTTACTTAGCAGACACATTGTGTGTCTGCTTCATCTTCAAACGCAACCTGCACACAACTTGCATTTTTAAAACGAGCACAGAACGTGCACTTTAAATACATATATCAGGATCTTCTTAACGCATACTGTACATACAATCCATTTTTATAATTTGTCTTACTTGAATACATATGTTTTAGTAGCACGCATAAAAACAAAACAAAGCTGATGCCATAACAGTCATCACTACCAGTTGGGACTTACTGTACACCTGCCCGGTAGCTTGTGCAAATGATATGGCTAAAAAAACCTGTACATTCAAGATGCCCAGAATCGGCTGCATCAGCGTTGGCACGCCCTCTGCACCTCCCTAATGTACATTGCCTACGTTCATCTGCCCCTTCACTCTCCCCGTTACACCCTTCAAGTAGTAAGAGCCATTTGTGTTGAACATGAAGTGCATGCAATTGCGTTCATTGGCGTGAGGCCGGTTTCTGAACATGCGCAGAGCAATTTCACGCAAGATACAACACCAGTGGCGGATCCGGGGGGGGGAGGGGGAGGGGCGATCGGGGCAATTGCCCCCCCCCCCCCCCCCTAGCAGGGCTTGCTGCCGGCGGCAGAGACAGGCAGGGAGAGTAAGATGCCCGGCTGCTCTGATTGTGTTTTAAAAACAATCAGAGCGGCCGGGCAACACACTCTCCCTGCCTGTCTCTGCCAAAAGGACCTGCACACAGTGTTCAGCCGTAGGCAGCCTTAGCTGTCAAAAAGGGGGCGGGGACTAAAATGCCCCTGGTAAAATTATTTTCTAGAACCGCCCCTGTACAACACACAAAGGAAATTATGCCCAAAGAAGAATCAGACCCTATGTGTTTCTGACTTCTACTGTGTTACCTTGTCCCTTCACTTAGTATCACCATTGGTCTTTACTGAAATTTGCATTCGAGCAAAATGGATTTTTCCCAGTGGTCAAACTTAAAATACTCTGAGTATGCCAGTGGATCCAAAACTTTTTCAGTTTGAGGCACCCTAAGGTTCATCATAATTTTTTTAAGGCACCCCTAAGCAAAAATAGTTACCAAGTAGTCTCCTGCTTTGCTTAGCACTGTTCCTGGCTGCGGCACCCCTGTGAGATCACCCAGGCACTCCAATTTTAACTAGTGTTGATTTTTTTTTTTTTTTCTACATATAGTAAGTAAACCATCTGGACAGCATTTAATTACATTCACCTGTATATTCACATTTCAGCTATATCCCACAATAGTTACTTGATGCCTAAATAAATGGTAACATAGACTTCAGTGGAAGAGTGCATTAGCGTTCAAGTCAGCACAATAAATAGCAGTAGTTTTTGCATGGAGCTCCCAAGCATGAACTTGTGAATTAAATATCTCTGAAAGCAAATACCCCTCTAAGCTGTGAATGCTGGAAATGATAGTGTTAGAATTGAACTTGTTTGGAGATGACTATTGTGCAAGGTTGCACTAAACAGCAGATTCCCCAGTGTAGCTCTTCAAGGTGGAATTGTCATTAAACTAAGCTTATATCTCAGTCATAGTGAAGACTCTGAAAGTAATTTTGTTTTCTAAGAGTCATACATAAGATTTGTTTAGACCAAAATAAACTAAAATTACAGTAGAATTAATTGCTTAAAGCCTAAATTATTTTAAAAGCAATATGGTATAGTGCTGAATTCGGCATATGCTCATTTGTTACACAGAAAATAGACAAATTTGTGCTAGGCATGCCCACATAAAACAGCATACATCTACATCCTAACACGGGAATTGGTTATATCTGACACTTGCAACTCCTCATGCCTGCAGAGGTGGAACAGGGACGGAAAGGACGGTCAAACACAGTCCAAATACAGTAAGGTGTGTCTGCATAACTGCGACGCAGGCAGACCGCCACAAAGACGGAGATACGTCTGTCCATAGTCTATCACTTGTGGGTGCCTGAGGATTGGTGTAAATACTGTATTATTAGTGATACACATCCCTGTCCCTGAATAGACCCCTATTCCTCACAGCAAGCTTTTATCTCTGCTCATTCTGCACACTATAGCAATATTGTTGTGGTTAGAAGATGGTCTTAGTCTAGCACTGTCATTGGGTTAACAGCAATTGCAGGGTTAATCTTCTTTGTTGGAAAAGTAGAGAATATGTGTCCTCTTTTTGTTTGTAAATGACTTCACTATAGTTGTTGCAGAGAAGACAGCAATATTTTACCATAGAGGTTGTACTGTGCACATACAGTAGTTTAATCCAGTGATGGGCGGCATTATACACTGCAAGGGTCAAATGTGCAACCTTCAATCTCATTTAAAAAAAAATAGTCCCACATCACTCATTCCAAAATATCTACACATACCCCTCAGAACTTCCACATGCCATTCAGTTCTCCAATTACTCTAAAATTCCAACACATGCCCTCGGGCTCCCCCTTGCCACAAAATGTCCCACTTGCCCCCAGACCCCACATATACACCAAAACTTCCCTCAGACTTCATGGGTTAAATGTATCCATCTGCTCATTCTGCAAGTCACCGATATTCGGTGACTTTGCAGGGCAGATTTAAAATGGCAATGTCTTTATGAGTAAATTTTGCCTGTAAAGACATTGTATAAGCAAAAGATAATGGGCTTTTGAGTTGCCCATGGTGCTTACATTCTGTTGGATTCCCTTGTAAAAAAAAATATGGCGAATTAAGTTTTATTCAATTAAATTCAACAAAACCCCATTTACTGTCCAAGTCCTCGATCCCATGTTTTCACAGAAAAATGTTTGAACAAAGATATCAATCTACCATTTTATACAAATCCATATAGCGAGCCGGGCAATCTTTAGATCTCATCAGATATTTGAGGCAATATATCAAAGCTGCAAGTCCTTCTAATAGAATGTTAAAGATTATTAATTGAGGCCAAGGAATCAGCTCATCTTCCTTGACTAGATGTATATTACAAATGTAGCCCACCCAAGGCAGGCTAGTATGTTATTATCTTTTTATCTAGGTGTGTCCATAAAGGTTTCATGATTGGCACCTGCAGGGCATGGGCGCTCCTGGCTAGACCCAACATGTTTAATGTATAGTGTCCTTAGGCTGGGGTAACCTTAATTCCATTGGGGTTATGTTGGGGTGAGTACTGACAGATCCACAACTCCCTAGAACAATGTGATAGATTATGGCAGGGTTTCCCAAACCCAGTCCTCAGGGCTCCCTAACAGTGCAGGTTTTCAGGATCACATGTGACATAATTAGGACCACCTGTGGATCTGTGTCAGTCAGTAATGAATACACCTGTGCAGGGCAGCACCTTCACAAAAAAATCGGGCCCAGTACGGGCCCCCGTGCCACCCCCATGAGCAACACATACTTATCTGGGGCCCGCCGCTGGTCTCCACTATTCTGCCTGTGACAGATCACATGATCGCAGGGGGAATGATTCCTCCACCCCTGCGATTGGATCCTGGTGCCTGGCTGTCACGGTGACAGCCAGGCTGAAGACAGAATAGCGGAGACCAGCGGCGTGCTCCAGGTAAGTCTTTGCTGAGCTGTTGTACCGGGCCCCCTGGTGAGCCCGGGCCCGGTACAACAGTACCCCCCTGATGGCGGCCCTGCACTTGTGCTCCAGCAAGGAGATATGGAAAACATGCACTGTTAGAGAGCCCTGAGGACTAGGTTTGGGAAACCCTGGATTATGGCAAACCTGAGATCTTCATCTTTTTGTAATCAGATAAATAGTGCCTATCTGGGTCTTGACACCAAGGCCTAGATTTACTAAACTGCGGGTTTGAAAAAGTGGGGATGTTGCCTATAGCAACCAATCAGATTCTAGCTTCCATTTTGTAGAATGTGCTAAATAAAAGATAACTTGAATCTGATTGGTTGCTATAGGCAACATCCCCACTTTTTCAAACCCGCAGTTTAGTAAATATACCCCCAAATGACTTGCTTGTAGAATGATGTGAATCAATTCCTCACCACATCCAGCACTAGGGTTTTGTACACACTACAGAAAATTTCTCCAGATATCATTAACGATCTTACCAACAACTGAAAAAAAAGTCCCAATCAGCAGGCCGATTTCATGTGTACACACTAAACACGTTTTACAATATTTACCTTCAGATCTGTGCTCTTCATCTGTCATAACCATCGTTAAGATGGTGACTCTGCACACTACATAGAGATCTATGGACACTGCTGGTCATCAGTGCATACACACTGACTGCAGAATTGGAATGACATCGTTGAACGAGATTTTTAGTTTGGTTTCAAAAATCAAATTAAATGATACGACCTGCTTTGGAACAATAATCGTTCATCATTGGAGCGTACACTCTAATGAGATATTGCAATGGATTCCAAACTATTTCATTTCAAGGCACCCTTAGGGTCTCCAAAAATTTTTCAAGGTACCCCTAAGCCAAAATAATTACCAAGTAGTCCACCGCCTTGCTTACCACTGGCCCTGGCCGAGGCACCACTGTGAGATCTCTAAGGCACCCCAGGAAGCCTAGGTGCACAGTTTGGGAACCACTGGAGTTATCGGCTGAATGGTCGTTTATCCTGTGATTGGGCCAATAATCGGCTGAAAAACCTATAGTGTGCACGCAGCACTAGGTTCAAGTAATTCATTTAAAAGCCTAGTGTCTCAGGTCTTCTCTCCATCACCATGAGGTGTCCATGACAACTGTGGATTTTATTACAGCCAGAAAAGAGCACTTTTAAGCATTATCCTTGGTTTAATTTTGACAGAGCAAAATGGGTCCTGTCCATGCACACTAAACTAGAAGAATGACAGATTACTTGGCATGAAAGCGGACATGTCTGGAGAGTCAATTAATAAACTAAGTAATGTCATGTAGGTATTTATTTATATAAAAATGGGAAAACAGGGATGAACAGAAGATTAGATAGCTAAGTTCAAGGGGACAACACTGTAAGAAGGCTGGTAGCAGTAGAAAACATCTTGCACTCAGCTACATAGCAAATTAAATATCCTATATGTGGTCACTATATGAGAACTTTTACAGGCATACTTGTTAATATTGCAAGATATATGTTCCTATTTAATCAGCTTAAACTTTAGGTAGTGGCCTTTTACCAGGTGATAATCCCCACTCTTTTTTTAGCCTCTTCTTTAAAGTGCACTACAGATAAAAGTGTAATATCGCCATTAACTATTTTTATTATGACTTCTCATATTAGTAAAAAACTAAACCACAATGTAAATACTAAATTGTTATGTTAACCCAGGAATACAAATCTTCTTAGCAACATAATAATTACCTGTCAATCTGGTTTAGCTGTTGAACAGGTAACCAGAGATTCTCCCCTTCAAAGTGAGCAGCCATTGTGTGGATTGTAATGACCTCGGAATAGTATAAATTAACATACTGTAGTTTGTTTATATAGATGGTGATTAGCATAATGTATCTAGGCCTGGGTTCATGCTATATATGTTGCTTTGTTTACTGTGTGGTTGCTTTTGGACAGCTATATGCATTTATAAGGACTTTTAATTAATGTTGTTTTGGCATTGCCTTTATAACACAGTACAGATAAACAACAGAACGCAGAGGTCCAGTATTGTTCTACACCCAGGGTGTCCAAATGTTGTTCTAAAGTGTTAATTACCTTAATGAGTCCACAAAACAAAGAGTGACATCAAGCTTACCCTTTATATCCAGGAGACACCTGTCTGCTCCGGAACCACTGATAGTCTGAATAAACCTGGAATCGGTTGATGTAAAAGGCTTGTGTTCTATCAATGAATAAAAATAATAACAATTGAATCAAATGTGTTTATTAATTATTTGGCTTCTGCACCTTATTAAATTTATAATGCAGTCGTCTATAACGTTTATTGGTAAACTGCTACGTGCAGACAGTGTATAATCACCTGTGTAAGCGCTTGAGACTCATTTGATCTTGTTTTACCAGTAACAATACTTTACAGTTCCCTGACCCCATTGCAAACTGACAATGGTAGGTGAAACAATACGTGTACAATACAGATTGGCAGTAAAATATTGTTCCCCTCAGCTCCTGAAGGGGGAGCCAGAGAGTCCGCACCCGAGCACAGTCGAACAGATGTACGGAAATTGCCGAAACGACCTGCCCAGGTATCTCTTACCTGGGAGACCACGTGGGGAGGGGGCGGGTCAGACACATCCCAATGACAAGTCTCCAGCCACTGCGAGGCGCCTAGTAGGGGCGCAGCCTTCATTGTATTGGTTCCTTTACAGGAGTGCAAAACAAAAAAGAGGCAAAACCGGCCTCTCCCTCCCCTCCCCCAACCTGGATCCTCCTGCAGAGTGAGTGCAGGTCCCTAGGGTGTCCTGTTCCATATCTATAGGTGGAGGTGATTCAAGGTGTAGGGTGGTGTTGTTTTTTGGGGGGCTTTTTTCTTTCACTTTTTTTGGTGGGGGAAGGTGAAAGTTTTTTTTGTTTTTTTGTGTATATATTTATCATTGTTTTTGACACTTTGTAATCATCATGACTGCGGCTTCCCCGGATTACCTGGTGATTTTGTTCACTACCACTGCGGGTGCAAATTGTGCTAAATTGGGCTCAGATGAGAAAGAAGTCATCCAGCTGTTATGGAAAGTGATAGATTTGGCTAACAAGAAGGTGAGTAGCCGCCCTAACGTGCCCGGCGAGACCCCTCACCTGGGGGGCAGCAGGGGGGCTCTAGAGACGTCTCTCAAACTCCTAATCTTCACCTGTGAGAATAGTGTGGGGGAGAAAAATGGAGTCAATATTCTCCATATAGTCATTACTACTTGTATTAAGACGGCGGGGATTTTACCTGGGCCCCGGAAAGAGCTGTATACAGCAATAATGGGATTACACGTTGGTTGAAGAGTCTGTGTGCTGCTTTGTGTTCCAGGTGGGGGAGCTGCACGACGTTAAGGTCAGACCTGATCACCTGGACTTGACAGAAGAATGTAAAGAAGCCACAAAGATCGAGGCAGAAAGCCTTTACATAGCCCCACAGCTAGAGCAGGCTCTGCAACAGGTGAGTGGCCTCCCTAATCCTCCTCAGCACTGGGGGGGTAGAATCTGACACCTGAATGGTAGTCATGGGGTAACATTGTGGCAGTTGTCAAGACTTCCTTTTTAGTCAATGCAATACAAGCACTGTCTCCTCCAATAAGCTTTATGGTTGATTTGATTTTTTTTTTTTTTTTTTAATGCTTTTATTAGTATTTTGAGAAGCATGACACAAAATTCTCATTAATTTGTAGAATTTACCTCAAAGTGCGTTCTAGCTACTTATTTTTTATTTTTTATCTTTCCCTTATGACATGCCTGTTTTTTTTTCTTCTTTAATGTTGCTACACCCACAGAAAGTCATTAACTAAACAGGTGGCTTGGGTTTGCACAACTACAGCTGTGGCGATATCCGCCCATATTCAGTCTGCTGGTCGCTTGTAATCATACAAGAGCAGAGATCCGGGTGGTGCTTTTCCTGGAGGAGGAACAGATTATTCTGGATCATAATTTGCCACCTCTTTGTGAAGTGAAGTCTCCAGTGCTTTTTCTTTTCTTTTCTTTCTGTAGTCCCACTAGGCTTTACATTTAATTAATGATATGGATACACTTTATGCATTCTTAAATAAGATGCTATTTGTTACTAACAAAAATAATGAAAACAAAAATAAAATTAAAAAAATTGATGTCAGTTATCCAGGTAATTGCATTCTTCTATTTATGTGTAAAGATACATTTCTCTGCATATTTTTTCGGGCTATTCTATATAAGAACACTGCAATAGGCATGAATGTGAGTTCTAATATTTTAGCCACATTTGTGTTTTTAAACACTAACTATAACACAAGGTGTAACACACTAAGCTGACAATTCCCATACATGGAACACTAATGGTCATTGTTGCAGACTACAGATGTTTGGACGAACTTTGATTTTATATTAATCGACCTTGCCCAAGATCGTTATATAAACCTATTTGATATATAGTGTATATTTGAACAAGATGTAGTAATTTATAGTATGTTAAAACAAAATGAACTTTTAGCTGGATCCAAAAATATTTGTGTAAATATTACATCTATAGTAGTTTGTAATGTACATGTGAATAACATCATTTTTTTGGGTCAATCATGGCTCTTGATGAATGTTGATAGTAAAGTGTCTCCCCCAGGTGGTAGTGATCTTACTTAATTTTAGATGTTTTGTTTACCATGTCAAGTATTTCCTCATTAAATGTTGCTCCACAGTTTCTAGGAATTTGCACTTGGTTCTGTACTTTTTTGCACATTTTGTAATTGAAGTAGTGGTTTGCAGCAGGTTAGCTTGTAGTGTCTCCTAGATTTAATTACAATGTTTTTAAAGTAAATTCACTATTTTAGGGTCTAGTTAAAATATACAACCCAAGCCAACTCTTAAAAATTACACTGAAGTCACACCACCAGCCCCGTATGTTTGGAAAGTGACATGCATTGACATGGGTGATGTCAGCAGTGCAAACTTTGGGGGTGTCCAATCACCCACAGTAGAAGTGTGTGTATATGCACTCTTATTTCCTTATATCGTTATGATGTTTCATAAGGACTATATCTCTGTCTGCCATATGCTATTCATTTTTTTTTCAGGAGTGTCATAAATGTACATCAATTTCACTCCTCATGCTACATTGTATACACAGTCTAGTAAGATAAATGCATTGTAACAACTTTGTTTCTACAAGTTTTGCAATTTCTCATTGTAAATCATATACAGTGGTACAAATGATAAAGGTCCCCTGGGAGAATTTTTTATTTTTTTATTTTTTTTTAAGCTCTGCCTTTTACGATATAGAACACTTGCAGTAGGTTTATGGATAGGAGATCAGTCATGCCTAAGTTACATAATTTTTTTATGTCCGTATTTAACAAAAAAATGAAGCTATTAATGTACTGGTGTAGTGAGCTATTGCATGTAGTCTTTCTAAAAGAATGAATATATTTTTAATGTGGAGTTAACAAGTTAAAAGAAACACGTCATACCATTGTGCTTTTCATTCATTTATTAATGTCAGAAAATTGCATTAACATCACAGCCTTGCTAATAAATTACATGTATTGATTTATCATACTTGTAAGTACAAGCTTTACTTGTCAATCAAATATTTCAAACTGGGTAGAGCCTGGCTGCATTGTCATTCAGTGTGATTACTGACCGGAAGTGTGCTGTGTGTAAGACCGTATCTCCCTCTTCACTTACAACTTTCTGAAATATCTTTAGTTCTGACAAGCTCCTGAAATAAGCATTAGCTTTCTAGATGACAAAACTTATATTTAGTTTTGATGATGGCATTTAATAAAGCTTATTTTGTATGACCCTTACAAATCTACTTGGGTAAATGTGTGCACAGGCCAGTTGTTTAAAAACTCGTTCTGTGATCTCTTGCATAATTCTTCTCTCTGATGAAAGGTGCTGCATTCTCCTGGCAGTCGCTGTTTTGTACTACAGAACCACCTGACACCCAAATTGTAACTTTACTCTATCTTATTATAGCCTGCAGTTCTAATGTACAAGTGAAAGTTGCTTAAAACTGTATTAACTCCTAATCGTTATGTTATTAACCATCTCCTTGGTTCTCTCTGAAGCCCCAGGGGCTACTCCGTGCAGCTGCCATTATTGCTGGGGGCTCCTCCCTTTCTATAATTAAGTTTGTCATTTCTAATCGGGGTCCTTGTCCTTAAGACCCCTGCAGCATCGCGGTGTCGGGGAGATGGAGGAGCAGTTTAAGGTTTATTGAAAAAATGGTAATATATCTTTAAGTGATAGTATTACTACTAGATGGCATAATGTCTGAGAGTACTTTTATGTTTGTAAACTTTTTTTTTAAAATTCTTGTTTCCCACTACCTGCTGCATGCCTTAGGGCAGAGGCAGGCCATCTGGCTTCTGCGTGACTACAGTGAAATGACGTCCTGCAGTCAGGGCTCTAGGCAGAGCTGGGACTCTCCTGCTTTTGTTGGACCTCCAAAGCATGCTGGGATTTGTAGTACCACAACAGCTGGAGAGTCACAGAATACTTACATCCACCTCATTACTTTATCACACTTGTACTTGAGAGCATTTTTGCTCTTGTCTGATTCCAAGTGTTTAAATAGTGAAGTTGTGTCATTTTACGGTGGGAGTGAAGGTGACCTTAGGAGTCATTGATACGGCTGGCGACGGCAAACCTGCATACAACAATTCTAAGGATCTGGTGCAGGTGGACATAGAAATAAAAATAACTAGTGTGTTCCAGTTGAATATAAGTGATGTACTTGCCTATGTGGTGCATGAAAAACATATTATTGTAAATGTTCTTGGTGATGACTTGTGTGCTTTCCTCTCGACATAATTCATTGCTAAGAAAATTCACAGTAAGATATTTTCTTGTCATAAAGGTGAGCACATAACTTGTGTTCACTAATAATCATTTAGTTAGAACTATATACACTATATTTCTGGGACCACTTGTGCTGGATACTTGAGTCATATTTTCATCAGGATCCAATGGGAGCTCTCTCTGAATCCTAGGCAGCAATGTGATGAACTTGTATATATGATGAATACGATTTCATTTTCTGGCAAAGGCTGTTTGCATTGTTAGGTGTTTTTTTTGTTTCTGTATTGTAAATCTGCATAATCTTCACAGTATTTTTATTGTGTGGCCCTGAACTTCCCTAAAGGCTTCAAAGACTCCAGTGAATTTATAGATTTCTCTTTATAATAGGTCTGTGTGTTTGTATGTATGTGTGTATATATGTATATGTGTGTTTGTATATATGTGTGTGCATATATGTGTGTGTGTGTGTGTGTGTATATATATATATATTTTATTTTTTGTCTTTTTTGCTGTCCTTATTTGGCTTGCCCTTTAAATCCAGCCACTACATATTTTTTTTTCTCTTATCTACAGGGCTTCCCTAAATGTCTGTAAATTTTAACAAGTCTGAGACAGGTTTGCCCCCTACTCTGCATGTAACAGCATGCCTTGTCATGCATGTCTAATCCTGTGGTAGCACTGGATTGTCTCACTGGTGGCATCTGAGTACATGGTATGGATACCTAAGACAAGCCTTTAGGGTGCAGTACTGGAAATCTCTAGCAACTAGTTTCATATATTCCCTTTACAGATGTTACATAATGAGTGAGTACAGCATATGTCCTATCTGCATCAATAGTCCATTGTAAATCTGAGTCCATTGTTCATAATCTTAAAGTAGTAATTCTGTCATGGGGGTGTGAAGTTTTAAGCATTTGTATTCATTGAAACACAATAGTTTGGCTTCTCAATGCTTTGCAAATGGATTTTATAGTTTTCCTGTTAAAATGAAGTTTCATTGACTTTGTAGAACATCATGCAATATACAAGTTTAATCTTCAGTAATTTGATAAAAGTGCAGAGCTGTTTGCAACACAATCGGTAGCTCCCTCCTTGTCACCACACACTGCACAAGTTTGGGAGAAAATGCAATGGTGGCGTTTTGTAGTATTTGTTGCATTAATACCATAGGTGTATGTTTGTTTAGTGAAAAGAAGAAAATGCTTTTTGGTTTTTTTTCTGTGAATGAAAGCTGCTTTTGTACTACTCTGTGATTCTATTCCCAGCAAAAGCTTTATTCACTTGTACATGTTCTTCCAGTGTCCATAAGGGTCACAAAAGTTGGTTTTTTGTTTGTTTTTTATTGGGGTAGCACTTCGGCCTCACAGCACTGGAGTCATGAGTTCAATTTCCGACCATGGCTTTCTGTGAGGAGTTTGTATGTACTCCCTGTGTTTGCGTGGTTTCCTCTGGGTGCTCTGGTTTCCTCCCACATTCAAAAAAACCCATACTGGTAGGTTAATTGGCTGCTAACAAATTGACCCTAGTCTGTGTCTGTCTGCATGTCTGTGTGTGTGTTAGGGGATTTAAACTGTAAGCCCCAATGGGGCAAGGACTGATGTGAGTGAGGCACAGCTCTGTGGAATTAGTGGCACTATATAAATAAATGGTGATGATGATTGGTGGGGGGGTCCTAAGAATGTTGGTGAAACTCAAACTAAAGTGAACTATTTTATACCTGGTGTACTGGTTTGCTCCTCCTCTGTACAATCTATTCATAATCTCCACATTCCCCTGACTGGTGGAGTCGCCTCTATTATCTCGTTCTAGCCTATGCTTGTAGAAACCGCTGTTCCACTGTTCAATGTAATAGTTCTGTAAACTCACCGATGGTCCTGACCCTCTGAGGCTGCTCAGAGCAGTAATTCCTTTATTTCACATTGATTGAGGTGGAGAGAACACTGTATGTAATATGGCACATTCCCTTTGTTCTGTATCTGGCCATATGTTTATATGTGCCTCTGAATAACTGTCTTTTATTGTCTTCCTGTATTGCAGTTCAACCAGTCAGTAGGCAATGAGATAAACATTGGTGTGGGGACCTCTTTCTGCCTGTGTACGGATGGACAGCTACATATCAGACAAGTGTTACACCCTGAGGCATCTAAAAAGGTAATCAGTCTTTTGTGTTTATGCTGAAAGATATTGGTTGGCTCTAATTGTTTTTTTGTTTTCTTTACTTCTGTACCTTCCACAGGGTGCTATGTATGTATAGATTTTATATTTGTAAATGATACATATATTAACACACAAATACGTTTTTTAACAATATCTTGATGATGATTACTTGGCATGTTAGAAATCTAGATATGTAAAAATAAGGTTCTTGAGGGAATTGATTATTTACTGCCTGACAGACCTGGTAATTATGGGCGTTTAATACAGAGATATTGACGGAGACTCCCCACAGCCACACAATTATAACTGAGAAACTAATCCTGGTTTTCTTGTTCTCATTAATTGAAGTAATGATGATCAGTGCTGCAGTTTTTGTCAATGGATTTGGCATAACCAGTAAATACAATATCTTTCACAGGTGCTTAAAATAGAATCTCTAATTATAGCTGAGGCATGGTCCCTGTGGACATAGTGATGCTGGATTATATTTGTTTACAGTTTAATTTGTAATTTGACTTGTGTATTCCTACGGACTACCTTTATCCTCTTTAAGTATCTAATGACCGTTCTTGATATTTGCTTTATTGTTAAGCTGATAAAATGTTTGGTCTAGTGTGTGATTGTCAGTATTCCAAAAAGAATGAACTACTGATCACTGCAATGTGAGGTGCAAAGTAATGGTACTGCTCCCTACTGGATGGATAGGCTGTGTTCTCCTGCCCACAGATTGTTTTACCTCCTATGTGAGTGAAACTGGGACACATTAAGGGCTAGCGGTTTTAGGCCAACATTGTTTTTCCATACCCCCCTCTCTCGTCCCCCAGCTAATTTTATTGAATCCTGCCCCCTACCATAGAAAATGTGCATATGGCAAACCATATTGTTGCTATTCATACAATGATCACAAGGTTCAGTTACTTCAACTCCCGTTTGTCCTCCTTTGAATACTTGCTCAGGTTCTTTTCATATATAATAAATTCTGGGTCCACTGTAAGTGATGGCTCCTAAATCTTGGGTCTGAACAGCCATACAACACTTGGGGCTAGATTTACTAAACTGCGGGTTTGAAAAAGTGGAGATGTTGCCTATAACAACCAATCAGATTCTAGCTGTCATTTTGTAGAATGTACTGACTGGTTGCTATAGGCAACATCTCCACTTTTTCAAACCCGCCGTTTAGTAAATATACCCCTTGGACTTCTGCATGTTACTTCCAAAATGACTCTAAAAGTCACTTGGACACACTAGTAACTTCTGTGCCGCTTTTAAAAAAAATCTCTTAAAGTTTGTAATATCCACTCGGTAACTGATTTACCTATTCTGTATTCTATAGTATTGTTATCCTTTGGAACATTCCTAATAATGGAGTAGGATAATACATTGTGAGTGTGCAGCTTTCTATTGCCCCTGTTTCCCGTATCCATCAACACCTCCATGGTTCCAATGCTGTGAATGGCTGGAGCAGGTCAGCCTGGTTATATGATGAATACACTGTAACTTACTGGCTGGAGTCGATCACCCCAGAATCCAGCCTGTCTCTCAATATGCAGAAAGCATCCAAACATTTCATATACAACCCAACAACAAAGGGCAGTTACAGGATACTTCAGCAGAGACTGGAGCAATGTTCCAATGACTATGTAGCATTTTGTCATCTGAAAAACAACATAATTATTTTGTACATTCCTACCCTTTTCACGGTACCGTATGAATGGGCAAAATAATGTAGATTTTGGGCGCTTGTTAGACACAACACAGTTTGACTGGGTTGTTTGTGGGGTTTTTTTGGGGGTTTTTTTGTGTTTGTTTTCCCTTGTTACAGAACTGACCCTGTTTGGACACCACACTATGTGCATGCAGGTTTGCACAAATCTAGGAGACTGCTAAATCTAAGT